>NW_027363231.1:1212500-1415941 GCF_046119375.1 Phyllobates terribilis
TTGGGGGTACATTTGAGGAGACACATTTTGGGGTGCATCCTCCAAAATGCTAAATACTACATTCAACAGCCCCTAAAATGCTGAATTCTGTTTTTTATGTACCCCAAGTGATTCTTTCTGGGCTACAGTTACATTTTGGGGGACATTTTGGGGTACATTTGATAAGATACATTTTGGGGTGCAGCCACCTCAAGTACTAAAAACTGCCTCCCACGTCACCACGTCTGTATTTTTTTATCCTCTCCTGGTTTTGGCTTACAATAACTGATATGAAAAACTGACCCAAACATAGTCTGTTCTCAGTGCATTGCATTGCTCTGTTTTGCAGCCGTACGGCTTCAGGCCTCTACTTCTGTCAGCCGTAGGGCTGCCCAATGTATCTCTATAGGAAATCTGTGTATGACCGATATTTCTCTTTCTTTTTCTTTGAACACAATTATTGAAACACCTGAATGTTTTGGGGGCAGGTCAGATGCAAGTTGAGGGGTTACTTGACCCCCTCCAATTTGGGGGGGGCTTAAAGGGGGCTGGAACTTTTTTTTTTACTTATTACACTAGTTATTTATTGTGATCATTTCTGGGCTACATTCACATCTTGGGGTCCATTTGAAAAGATACATTTTTTGGGGTGCAACTACCTCAAGTAATAAATACTGCCTCCCACTGCCCCTAACTTACTGAATCCTGTTTTTTGTGTCCCCCAAGTGATTATTTTTAGAAATGACACATTTTGCGGGTACATTTGAGAAGACATTTTGGGGTGCATCCCCCAAAGTGCTAAATACTACCTTCAACATCTAAAATAATGAATCCTGTTTTTTTATGTACCACAAGTGATTCTTTCTGGGCTACAGTCACATTTTGGGGGACATTTTGGGGTACATTTGATAAGATACATTTTGGGGTGCAGCCACCTCAAGTACTAAAAACTGCCTCCCACGTCACCACGTCTGTATTTTTTTATCCTCTCCTGGTTTTGGCTTACAATAACTGATATGAAAAACTGACCCAAACATAGTCTGTTCTCAGTGCATTGCATTGCTCTGTTTTGCAGCCGTACGGCTTCAGGCCTCTACTTCTGTCAGCCGTAGGGCTGCCCAATGTATCTCTGTAGGAAATCTGTGTATGACCGATATTTCTCTTTCTTTTTCTTTGAACACAAATATTGAAACACGTGAATGTTTTGGGGGTAGGTCAGATGCAAGTTGAGGAGTTACTTGACCCCCTACAATTTTGGGGGGCTTAAAGGGGACTGGAATTTTTTTTTTTTTTTTTTTTTTTTACACTAATTATTTTTAGTAAACATTTCTGGGCTACAGTCACATTTTGGGGTCCATTTGAGAAGACACATTTTGGGGTGCAGCCACCTCAAGTACTAAATACTGCCTCCCATGTCACCACTTCTGTATTTTTCATGCACTCCTGGTTTTGGCTTACAATAACAGATATGAAAAACTAAACAATAAACTAACATGTGAACTCAGCCTTACAGTGTATTTTCCCTTATATCCTGTATTTTGTTGTATATTCTAGAGTGAACAGCATGTATTGTGGAAATAAATCTGCTATGGTGTATTCTTATAAATGAACAGTAGATGGCAGTCTAGTCTGCTCTCAGTGTATGGCAATGCTGGGGGAGGGGGGCTGTGTATTTCTGTATTGAAGCTTCTCTCTCTGAGAAGACATTAAATGTTAATTAGCTGCTTGTATAGGGGGAGGTTTAAGATAAATCTGCTATAGTGTAGTTTTAAAAAGAAATAGTAGATTGCAGTATAGTCTGCTTCACATCGCCCTCCCCGGGTCCGACATACATACATCTTCACATCGTCCTCCCCGGGTCCGACATACATAGATCTTCGCATCCCCCTCCCGAGGTCCGACACAGCGCAGCATCCCCCTCCCCAGGTCCGACACACAGTGCAGCATCTCCGTCCCCAGGTCCGACACACAGCGCAGCCTCTCCCTCCCCAGGTCCAACACACAGCGCAGCATTTCCCTCCCCAGGTCCGACACAGCGCAGCATCTCCCTCCCCATGTCCGACACACAGCTCAGCACCTCCCTCCCCAGGTCCGACACACAGCGCAGCATCGCCCTCCCCAGGTCCGACATACATACAGCTTTGAATTGCCCTCCCCGGGTCCGACATACATCAAGCTTCGCATCACTATCCCCAGGTCCGACATACATACAGCTTCACATCGCCCTCCCCGGGTCCGACATACATACAGCTTCGCATCGCCCTCCCCGGGTCCGACATACATACAGCTTCGCATCGCCCTCCCCGCGTCCGACATACATACAGCTTTGCATCGCCCTCCCCGGGATCGACATACATACATCTTCACATCGCCCTCCCCGGGTCCGACATACATAGATCTTCGCTTCCTCCTCCCCAGGTCCGACACACAGCGCAGCATCTCCGTCCCCAGGTCCGACACAAAGCGCAGCCTCTCCCTCCCCAGGTCCAACACACAGCGCAGCATTTCCCTCCCCAGGTCCGACACAGTGCAGCATCTCCCTCCCCATGTCCGACACACAGCGCAGCACCTCCCTCCGCAGGTCTGACACACAGTGCAGCACCTACCTCCCCAGGTCCGACACAGCGCAGCATCTCCCTCCCCGGGTCCGACATACATACAGCTTTGCATTGCCCTCCCCGGGTCTGACATACATACATCTTCGCATCACCATCCCCAGGTCCGACATACATACAGCTTCACATCGCCCTCCCCGGGTCCGACATACATACAGCTTCGCATCGCCCTCCCCGGGTCCGACATACATACAGCTTTGCATCGCCCTCCCCGGGTCCGACATACATACATCTTCACATCGCCCTCCCCGAGTCCAACATACATAAATCTTCGCATCTCCCTCCCCAGGTCCGACACACAGCGCAGCATTTCCCTCCCCAGGTCCGACACACAGCGCAGCATCTCCCTCCCCAGGTCCGACACACAGCGCAGCACCTCCCTCCTCAGGCCCGACACAGCGCAGCATCGCCCTCCCCTGGTCCGACATACATACAGCTTCACATCGCCCTCCCCGGGTCCGACATACATACAGCTTCACATCCCCCTCCCCAGGTCTGACACACAGTGCAGCCTCTCCCTCCCCATGTCCAACACACAGCGCAGCATTTCCCTCCCCAGGTCCGACACACAGCGCAAAATCTCCCTCCCCAGGTCCAAAATACACACAGCCAGCATCTCCCTCCCCAGGTCCTACATACATACATACAGCATCTCCCTCCCCAGGAAAGCCCTCTAGGTACATGCTAGTAATGTAATACAGCAGCACACAAAGTAAGTGAAAAAAAAAAGCCAATAGCCCATGTGGTGAAGTTTCGGTCCCATATCGTGGACCTTTAAGCAAGTACCAAGTGCAAGTGCAGAATATTTAAGGCAGCCAAATTATACAATTAATCAGCAGCAATTCTGAAATAATTGTAACAGTGCATATACAGTGTACAATAATAATGTGCATCAGGTGGAATAAAGACAATCTATACATATACACAATTACTCAATAATGTGATAAGAATAATATATCCAGCTTCCAGTAATGTGCAAAATGTATTGACGGGAGTAGAATAAAATCTACATGAAATAACGCCCAGACAGCGCAGCAACGCGTTTCTGACGCCATGTGTTCAAATATTCATTCTCATGGAGTATATATCCTTTAAATATTGAATCAATATTATCAAAGGTTAACAATTATTGGTCATAAAATAGCCTTCAGCTAAACAATTGATTTTGATAAATTTACATTAGAGTGTACATAGTGATTTGTATTTATCTATCTGTATACAGGGGGCTGTATACAGAGGGGTCTGTATATATACAATGTATATGCTTGCAAACACTGTATTAATAACAGCCCTCAGTCTCGCTTCCTCACCCCCTGCAGCGTGATGAGGTCTCATGGTGCCGCAGTGACATCAGCAGCGTGCGCACGCCACAGCCCGAGGGCTCAGGGAGCTGACTGGAGCTGCACTAACCCCGAAACTACCGGCGCACACCAACTTTCATTTGAAATAGCATCTTAAAGACACTAATAAGAATAAGTACAGGGATAACCGCCACCCCCACATGCCGGCGAAAACTCCAGTTTTGTTATGGAGTCTGGGGAAGGGAGGGGAAATTTGAAAAAAATATATATATTTATTTTTTTAACTCCTGAGCCTAGCTCCGCCCCCACGACCCACCACCCTAGGCACCGGACCTAGAGATATAGATAGATAGATAGATAGATATATAGAGAGAGATATATATAGATAGAGAGATATGTTTTTTTTTTTTAAATCCCAAGCCTGGTTCCACCCCCTGTCTTAGATAATCCTCTTGGCTTCCATACGCACTATGCAGCTTTTTCTTTGATCCCTCCTGCGGTTTCTGGTGGCTCGGGGAAGAGGGCACCCCCAGCACCATGTTACATCAATGAGAAGATTCAATGGCATTTCCCTATCTCACTTTAACCTCGATTTCTCCAGAACCGTGGGTCCGATAAACAATCCAAGATATAAGTTCTGTAGACTGGACCGTCAGCTTTCCAGGGATTCATCTCCTGAGTGAGAGGCATCTTGTACTGAGAAGCAGCACCCCGAGAGCCGTGACCCCCCTCTGACCAGGCGGCCCATGTCTACTAAATGAGGTTACCCACTTTCCAGTGCTGATATCTCGGCTTGTGAAGGTCCAAGATGGCCCAAACTTGCAGTGTGTACAGAGCTCAAGTAGACCTACAAAATGAGTGGTGGCACTTGTTAATATCAAGAGTGGTTCCTGTACCAGATGTCTAAAATTGGTACCGTTTGCTCCGGTTCCGAAGGTCCAATCAAAAATCGGCGACATACACTTTGTAGCACTCGCTCTCCCCTTACAAGCAACTCCTCACATGTGTATGTATGTCATTTTCCTGAGGGGCAACACCCCAAGAAGCAAGGCACCCATACCTGGTTAATGCTAAGTGTGAGACTGTGATAGTGAGTGCCGTATTTGGCACATACTATCAAAGTCTCACACTAAAGATCTGCATCTGAAAATGCTCCTCCAACTTTGGGGGCACAGATCTCAGCCACTAAGTGAGCAGACTGCAAACGGACAGAGATGTATTTAGATAATCCTCTTGGCTTCAATATTCACTATGCAGCTTTTTGATTGAACCCTCCTGTGGTTTTTGGTGGCTCGGAGAATAGGGCACCCCCAGGACCATGTTAAGTCAATGGGAGGAATGAATGGGGTTTCCCTATCTCACTTTAACCTGGATTTTTCTGGAACCATGGGTCCAACAAACAATCCGAGATATACATTCTGTAGATTGGACCATCTCCTTTCCAGGAATTCATCTCCTGAGAGAGACACACCTTTTACCGAGGAGCAGCACCCCGAGAGCCGTGATCCCCCTCTGACCATGCGGCCCATGTCTACTGATGTGGTTACCCACTTTCCAGTGCTGATATCTCGGCTTGTGAAGGTCCAAGATGGCCCAAACTTGTAGAGTGTACAGAGCTCAAGTAGACCTACACAATGAGTGGTGGCACCTGGTAATAGTCAAAGTGGTTCCAGTACCAGACATGTCTAACTTCTGTACCGCTTGCTCTGGTTCCGAAGGTCCAATCGAAAATTGGAGATATACACTTTGTAGCACTCGCTCTCCCCTTTCAAGGTACTCCTCATGTATGCCATTTCCCTGAGGAGCAGCACCCCAAGAAGCAAGGCTACCTGGTTAATGCTAAGTGTGAGACTGTGATAGTGAGTGCCGTATTTGGCACATACTATCAAAGTCTCACACTAAAGATCTGCATCTGAAAATGCTCCTCCGACTTTGGGGGCTCAGATCTCAGGCACTAAGGGAGCAGACTGCAAACGGACAGAGATGTTTATAGATAATCCTCTTGGCTTCAATATGTGCCTAGCGGAAAATACAAATTTCAAAAAGAACTTCGGCACTCCATACATGAATTCATAAGAAATATTGCATCTAGACTGATGTCACTTTACAAAATGAAGGTTTTTTGTGCATAATTTGGCCAATTCATGTGTGCCTATCAACCATTACAAGGTAACCTTCATATGATGGGTAACTACGCTAAGCTACCACTGGATATGCCACTCTTGGGCTGTAAGTCTCTATGGACAATATGTCTCTGCTTGGGCTTTAAACCTACGATGTATGGGCTGGTAGAGAAAGTTAAAACCACCTGTGAATGAATAGAAGGAATTAGTGGGAGGGAAGCATGGTTAGAAAAAAGGCTATCAAACTTCTAATAGTGTGAACACTTACCTGCTGCAATGTCCCAGGAGAGGGATCCAAAAATGATTAATAGAAAAGAGAGGGGTCGCTCACTGGTCTATTCGGGTGCTCTGAAGAAAAAAGTAATCTAAATTGCAAAAAGAACTTCGGCACTAGCGGAAAATACAGGCCTGAATATATCCGTTAAATAATAGAATAAATATTATCAAATGTTAAACATTTTTGGTCATAACATAAGCTTCAGCTAAACAATTGATTTTGATAAATTTACATTAGAGTGTACATTGTGCTTTATATCTATCTATCTGTATACAGGGGGCTGTATACAGGGGGGTCGGTTCTATACAGTACAGATCAAAAGTTTGGACACACCTTCTCATTTAAAGATTTTTCTGTATTTTCATTACTAAGAAAATTGTACATTCACACTGAAGGCATCAAAACTATGAATTAACACATGTGGAATTATATACTTAACAAAAAAGTGTGAAACAACTGAAAATATGTCTTATATTCTAGGTTCTTCAAAGTAGCCACCTTTTGCTTTGATGACTCCTTTGCACATTCTTGGCATCAAAAAATTTGAAGCATCCTTTTAATGCAATGGTTTTACTTGTTTTTATTGGAATATGAATATTGTAGATTTAGACTGTGTGCACACGATAAGGAATAGTAGCGTTTTGGACGCAGCGTATTTTTACTGTGTTGTACAGTACAAGTACAGTGGATGGGATTAACAGAATCCCATGTCCACTGTGCTTCTTTTTTTACACTGCATAAAGTCACCTGCAGTGCGTGTTTTTGAGCCGCAGCATGTCAATTGGTCTTGCAGCAATGCAAAAAACGCATGTATATCATAAATAAAGAAATAATTTAAAAAAATTATGTGGGGTCCTCCCTATTTTTGATAACCAGCCCAAGTAAAGCAGACAGGTGCAGGTTTATAATACCAAGCTGGAAAGGTCCATGAATATTGACCCCCTCCCTGCCTAAGCCCGCAGTCGCCCCAGAATTGGCCCATCTATGAGATGGGCCAATTCAGGCACTTTGCCCGACTCTTCCCGATTGCCCTTGTATGGTTTCAAACGAGGGAATAGTTTATGGGGTTGATGTCAGCTTCATAATGTCAGCTGGCATCAAGCCATGGTGTTAAGAAGTAATTTTTCTCCTTGCGGAGAGCGACATGATAGAAGGAATTAGTGGGAGGGAAGCATGGTTAGAAAAAAGGCTATCAAACTTCTAATAGTGTGAACACTTACCTGCTGCAATGTCCCAGGAGAGGGATCCAAAAATGATTAATAGAAAAGAGAGGGGTCGCTCACTGGTCTATTCGGGTGCTCTGAAGAAAAAAGTAATCTAAATTGCAAAAAGAACTTCGGCACTAGCGGAAAATACAGGCCTGAATATATCCGTTAAATAATAGAATAAATATTATCAAATGTTAAACATTTTTGGTCATAACATAAGCTTCAGCTAAACAATTGATTTTGATAAATTTACATTAGAGTGTACATTGTGCTTTATATCTATCTATCTGTATACAGGGGGCTGTATACAGGGGGGTCGGTTCTATACAGTACAGATCAAAAGTTTGGACACACCTTCTCATTTAAAGATTTTCTAGGTTTTCTATATTTACATTAGAGTGTACATTAGAGTGTATATTTACATTAGAGTGTACATTGTGCTTTATATCTATCTATCTGTATACAGATAGAGCACGTCAAGGTTAGGAGACTTTTTAAGCCGCAATGCTCCTCTGGGAAATATGCAAATTGTCTCTTCAGAAAGGAAGAGAACTAGAACTCTAGCACCACCTATTGGAAATAGCAATCCTAAAAGTCAATATTGACCTTTTAACGATGCTTATCACATGACTTAGGATAAAAGCCAAGACCAGAAACTCAGTTTGCCGACACTGTGTTTTGGGGTACTGCCCCTTGTCGGAACAAAGTGTGAGTTCTGGTTTGGCTGGGTGAGAGGCATCAGACCGTTATCTAAGAAGTAACGTTTCTCGTTGCGGAGAGCGACATGCTAAGCATGTCAAAGTGAGGAGACTTTTCAAACCGCAATGTTTTTCTGGGAATTATGCAAATTGTCTCTTCAGAGAGGAATAGAGCCAGAACTGTAGTGCCACCTATTGGAAGTATCAATCTTAAAAGTCAATATTGACCCTTTAACGAGCCTTATCACATGACTTAGGATAAAATCCAAGACCAGAAGCTCACTTTGCTGACAGTGTTTGCCAGAAGAGCATTGCTCCTTGTGCTATGAGTACAGTTTTTTCTTTTTTACCGTTTGATAGAAGGCACCCAAGTGCCGCTAAGTGTGTGTAGAAATACGAATACCACTATAAAATACTAAAGGCAGATTAGGGACAAAGTTTTTTATATACCCCTAGGCGTTTTTAATCAAATATGAAATAAAGGCTAAGTTTCATGACTTGTTAGAGAGGGGTCTCTTTTGCGGTTCTCCCCATTTTGTAAATACATTATCAATATACCCCTTCCAGGCCATTGTTTTCCTCACAATTTGTTATATATTACTAACCCAGTAATAAAAAAAACACACACAGGATAAAATAGTTTATTTTAGAAAACACTCCCCCACACTTCACTCACCAACTTATTAAAAAGCAAAAAAAACACCCTAAAGATCTGGCTTAATCTAGCAAATCAGGAGTAGCCCAAAAATGGGAACCTGAAAGACATAAAAACAGTTAAATAAAAACAAGAAACACTCCCTAATTCACCAATTTATTATTAAGTAATAATTAATGATGGGCGAGCACCAAAATGCTCGGGTGCTCATTGCTCGGGTCGAGCAAATTGGAATGCTCAGGTGCTCGATCCGAGCAACGAGCCCAATGTAAGTCTATGGGAAAGTCGAGCATTTTTCAGGCCGCTCCCTCAGCGGTCTTCAGAGGGACTATGTGAGAACGAAGTTCCAAAAGCCCTAAAATTATCCGAAGGTAAAAAGGTAGAAAGGGTCCACAGAATTGGTCCTCCACCCTCTGTCTCTGGAGCCCACAATACTACCAGGCCAAGACAGGTCATTATGAAATTTTTGGATTTCAATGATAAAGCTGACATTATCCGAGCTTACAAACAATTAAACCACCCATTGATCATTCAAGGCCATAAAATCCTGCTTTTCGAAGACTACTCAATTGAAGTAACCAGGAAAAGGAAGTCCTTCAGTGCTTTATGCACCAGACTGCGCAAAGAAAAAATCCGCTTTCAACTGCGCTACCCGGCTACTCTTCGCCTGAAAGACACTGATTGCTCTTTCCGGGAATTTATCTCACCTGATAAGGCAGACTCTTTTGTCAACAGTCTCCTGGGCCCAGTCCTGAACAGACCCTCCAGGTGAAAACTTCCTCTAGTTCACAGTCACCTAGGAGACCCACGAAACAAGGAGACCAGAGCTATAACAATCGTTGATTTAATGAGTTTCTCCTTTTATACGCCTGGTGGCCCTGGAGTGAAAGTCTTTTATGAAGGCAATTGTTTGAGAAAATTCTGATAAATTACCTTAATTAAGGGGGGAGTTAGGTTTGAATTTGAATCTAAATTTAAATGTAATCTGTTATATTGCACACATGGTCGGGCAGAAGTGAAGCCCAGGAGATAGTCTTTTCCCTAGCGAGCAGTTAAAAATGTTTACGCTCTTGCTAGGTCAGTTCTTTAAAACTTTTGTATATTGTTTTTTTGGGTTTGTTTCACATGTTCGAGCTTTGCTCGTTAGTACGTAATCTAACTACATGTCATCATTATTTTGTAAGTTGTTCACCAAACATGTCTATCTTTACAGTCTTTGAATATGTATATCGTATCTTGGAATGTTAAAGGTTTGCGCTCTCCCCAAAAATGGATGAAAGTCCTTAGACATTTAAAACGTTTAAAGCCTGACATAGCCCTTCTACAAGAAACACATTTGCCTGAAGCAGATTTCCCCCGGATGAAAAAATTATGGGTTGGGGGTATCTATGGTTCACCGTCCGTAGATAGAAAGGCTGGAGTCTTAATCCTTATTAATAAGCAGTTTATACACCAGGTCATAAGTCAGCAGCAGGATGGAGAAGGGAGGTTGATTCAATTAACATTATCTACGTCTTGTGGAACCTTATCTACAATGTATATGCGCCTAACGTAGGCAACAAACCTTTTTTTAAACAATTGGAGACTAGACTCTTATTTGACTCCAACCCTAACAAAATAATAGGTGGAGACTTTAACTCGGTGGTTTCAGTTCATGAGAATAGGAAAAACACTACTGGTACTCTGCAATCGGTTACCTCGCATGACAAAGCACTAGCACCTTTTTTGTCTAGCTGCCAATTAATTGATTCTTGGAGGTTTTTGAACCCCAGTAATAGGGAATATACGCGCTTCTAACACGCCAACGACTCTTGGTCTCGTATTGACTACTTTTTTGTATCTTCTCCTCTGTTGGCTAAATTGATGATATTGTTATTTCTGATCATTCTTCAGTGAGCTTGGAACTATCAAAGGATTTCCCTCGGGGCCCTGACTTCTTGTGGAGATTTCCAGATTACTTTTGCAAAGACGACTCATTTATTTCCTCTCTCAAGATATGGTGGAGCGAATTCTTATCTGATAATTCGGCACACCAAGATAACCCCACATTATTGTGGGAATCGGCCAAGGCGGTACTGAGAGGAAAAATTTTGGCGTATACTTTTTCTCTCAAAAAAGGGTTATGAAAAAATATAGTGAACTGTCCTCTGAACTGAAACAAGCCTACACTACATTTCTTCTTGATCCTTCCCCTCTTAATAAAACACATTGGTCTCAAAAACAATCTGAATTCATCCAATATGCAGATATGAGAGAAAAATTCCATTTATCTCAAACAGAAGCATTCTTTTATAGGTTTGGTAACAAATCGGGGAGGATGATGGCAAATTTAGCTAAAGGTATGAGAAAGCCACAGGGAATATTTCAATTAAGAAATATTAATGGGGTTATTCACACTTACCCTAAATCAATTAATGAGATTTTAGGCTCATTCTATAAGGACCTATACAAAAAAACAAAACAAACCTTGCCCCTCTCTGATACACTCTTGGATAAGGTCAAATTACCTTTTTTTTCGGAGGAACATAAATCTATATTAAATAAACCTATTTCATTGGAGGAGATTACCACTACAATTAAAAATTTGAAACCAAACAAAGCCCCTGGACCTGATGGATACACTTCTGACTTCTTTAAATCCTTAACGGAAGAGGTGTCCCCGTTGTTAGTACCGATCTTCAACAAAATAATTTGTGGCAATCCCATTTTCCCTTCCGCAAATATGACTTATGTCAAATTATTACTAAAGCCAGACAAAGATCCATTATCCCCCAATTCATACAGACCGATTTCACTTATAAATATCGACATTAAGCTTTTATCTAAAATAATGGCTGATAGACTGGCCTCCATTCTACCCCACCTTATATCCCATGTACAAGCAGGCTTTGTTAAAGGTCGCTCAGCCACGCTAAATATTAGGAAAGTATTATTGGCGCTCGATAAAATCCACTCTACTCCTGATCTAAAGGGATCCACAGCAATTATCTCCCTTGACGCCGAAAAAGCCTTTGATAATATAAGTTGAGATTGGTTATACATGGTTTTAACGAAGATGTCATTGTCAGGCCCCTTTTTTAATTACATTCGTAATTTATACACGTCTCCAAAAGCCCAGGTGTGTACCCCAGGTTTTTTATCCTCTCCCTTCCCTCTTGAAAAGGGAATGAGACAAGGATGTCCTTTATCCCCTTACTTTTTAATCTGGCACTAGAGCCCTTAGTCCGTATTTTGTCAGACCCTAAAACTTTTTCAGGCATCCAATTTAACAAAAAATCAATTCAGGCTGCTTTTTTTGCAGACAACATCATTTTGTTCATGTCAGATCCCTTTCTACATTTACCTCTGGTGTTGGATCTACTTAAAAATGTTGGCTCATATTCTGGATTCAAAATAAACACAAAAAAATGTGAATTGCTACCATTAACTGAAAAGGGTATGAAACACTACCCAAAAAAATCTTTCTATGATATTAATATAGCTACATCACATATCACGTATTTGGGCATAAAAATAGGCCGGTTGCCATCTTCTTTATATACATTAAATTATCCCCCCCTCATCAAAAAAATTACTGATCAATTGAAATCGTGGCAGGATTTGCCCTTGTCTTTTTTAGGTAGGGCGCATCTCGTTAAGATGATAAGTACTTCTAAAATTATGTATCAACTCCAAACTCTGCCATTACTGCTGAAACACTCTGACGTAATCACACTTAATAAGGCCTTTAGTCATTTTATATGGAGAGGAAAACGTCCTAGGATTAGCCTTGACAAACTTATGTCGTCCAAGGATGATGGAGGCATCAATTTTCCAAGTATCAGGAATTATAACCTTGCTTGCCTTTTTCGCTACATAATTGACTGGCTCCACAAAAGACATACATGCTCTGATTACTCTTTGGAATCAGACTATGCTTACCCCTTTAATTTAACTGCACTTCTACACTCTCGCTACTCTTCTGTACCCCCAGCAATCAAAAGATCAGTAACTTTTAAAGACACCATTTCCGCTTGGAAAGCAGTTAGAAAAAATTATGGCCTTTGTTTCAGAATTTCTAAGCACTTGCCGCTATGGCGGAATCCGGAATTTCCACAGGGCAGTGAAAATAAATTATTTTTTAAATGGCAGCAAGCAGGTATACATAACATATCTCACCTACTTCACCCAAACGGTCGGAGATGGTTGACGTTCCCAGAATGTATAGATAAATATGATCTACCCTTACAGCATGGCCTCCAATTTGAACAAATTAGATTATCCATTATGTCAAACTTAAAGGATGTCACCTTCGAGACCTTTCAAAACTAACTAGATATAATTTTACTATATCCAACTGGTACTCCCTCAATTTCTAGTCTTTACTCGGCTATGAAATCTAATTTATTAAAGATACACCCAGACATTTTCTTTAAATATTGGAAGCAGCAACTTGATGACATTGAAATCCCTACTAAGATCAGATTAGGCTGGAATATATTTAGAAAATACATTATAAACGAATCATGGAGAGAGACTCAGAATAAAATAATACACGGGGCCATTTACGCTTTTAATATACCGAAAAAAGATACCTTGTCAAATAGGATGATTGCATGCCCTAAATGTCATCACCCATACTCTGATCTTATGCACGGCCTATGATCCTGCCCTGATTCAACAGTATACTGGAATCAAGTCTCAGATGTGATAAAGACTATATGGGGCCCAGGATACACTCTCTCTCCATATGTAGCCATACTACATCATTGGAATAACCCAGAAAATCCTGACCAAAAATCAAAAGGCCCCCCAAAACTACTTCATACTCTATTCTTGCTGGCAAAAAAAGTTACTTAAACATTGGCTGGATCCTATCATTCCCCCTATAGCAGAGCTAATAATCCAAATGAAACATTTTATGGGAGTAGAGCAATTAGATACCCTTTGTAACAAAGAACAGCAAGCTGGCAAATTTCTATCAAAATGGAAGCAGTTTATTATAACATGTTGTTCTCTGTCTGAAAAGAATAAAATTGTCAAACCATTTACTTCTACAGAATGGTATATTCTGGAGGATCTAAATAATAACCTAGGACTCTTACGTGTTAACTAAAGCAGGGGAGATAATCATCACAATTTATCGTTATTTAATTAATTAATTCCATTGACTGTAGATGACTGTAACTTGCTAATACTTAGTTTAGATGTCTATTTGTTAAGCCAGCTAACCGGAACTTATTCATTATTCATTGTGCATGATCTGTGTACAGGTTCCTTATTATGTGCATCCTGGCTTTGATTTATTTGTTTTATATGTCTTTCTATGATTTGTTCTGTTGAAAAAAACAAATACAAATGATGTTTGAAAAAGGTTGATGTATCTGATAGGGACGCCACTGTCACAGTTCCTCCTTTGGTGGAAGACGGCGAATATGAAATTTCTCGTATCTTGAATTCTAGATGGCATAGAAGGAGATTACAGTATCTTGTCTCCTGGAAGGGTTTTGGTCCCGAAGATAACTCCTGGGTAAGGACGGATGATGTCTCTGCTCCTAGGCTTGTTAAAGCTTTCCACAGGAGGTTTCCGGATAGGCCTGGGCCTGGAGGATCCGGAGGATCCACATAAAAGAGGGGGTACTGTTAGAACCCTCCTGTTTGTTTTTTCCATCTTGTGTTTTGCGGTCACGTGACCATGCCTTTATATTCCAGCTCCGCCCTTCTGGCTGTACTGAACTTCAGTGTTTGACTGTTTCTCTAGCCTGGTGCTTCGGTGCCCTTCTCTGTCAGTTCGCTTGGTCCTTCTGGGACCTCTTGTACCTTTTGTCAGTTTGTGTTTTTGTGTTCTGCAACAACTTCTCTGTTTAGGAGGTGTCCCATTTTTTGTCACAGTCCTTAGTTCTTTTAGGGACCCCTCCCTTAATGCTATAGACTAGCCGAGGACTAAGGCGGGTCTGTTCGCTAGGAACAGGCAGCCTGCTACATCGTAGCGATTCAGCTTAGTCTTAATGTAGGGACAGCTTTCCCCTATCTTTCCTTAGTACATGTTGCAGATCATAACACTTTATTTCTAATTGAGATATTGGTTGGTTTAATATATTTTATCTTCTGATATTTTGGGTAGCTTTATACTTTCTAAAAATTGATTGATCAGTTGGGCATTAGGTTGTGGTATTGTATTGTTTTTTTTTGTAAATTGTAGAGGGTTGAGTAATAATTTGCGAAGGTATTGGAAATCTCTTTAGGATTGTATATTTTCTCATTTTGGTCGTTATGTATATACGGTAACCTTTGTTTGGTCATTTTAGCTTTGACTTTGTTCGCTTGTATTTTACCTGCTCTGTTTCCCTGCCAATAGTATTTAGCTTTGCTTTTCCGTAGGTTATGCCCGTATTTATGTTGGAGCAATTGATATAAATCGTATCTTAATTTTTGTAATTTTTGGAGAGTTGTGTTTACGGGGCTGTTTTTATGCATTTCTTCTAGTGAGGCTTTGTTTTGGTTGATTTCCTCTATTTGGCATATTCTTTCTTTTTTGTTTTGGGATGCTATTTGAATTAGTTTTCCTCTAATATAAGCCTCATGAGCATACCATACTGTTGATGCGGACACGTTGGGTATATTATTAATTATAAAATATTCTTTCAAGGTCTCCTGCAGTTGGGGCCTAATTTTATGTGTTGCGATTAGGTAATTATTTACTCTCCATGGGGAGTATGTCGTGTAGTTGTATCCCTCTTTAATGTGTTACGAGATGGGCATGGTCTGACCATGTGATGTTACCTATCGTGGCTTTTGGATGTCATGTAATAACCATTTATCTGTAAGAATTAGGTCGATTCTTGAGTAGCCTTTGTGTGAATGTGAATAGAACGTGTAATCACGTACGGAGGTGTGCAAAACTCTCCAAACATTGTAGAGTTCTTCTGCCAAGAGAGTCTGAGAAAGAGAACAAGCTTTTTCTTTTTTTGAGGATGTACAGATTTGTCTATGCCTGGCATGGGGTGATATTAAAATCCCTGCGCACCAGGAGGGCTCTTTTTTTTGCATCTGTTATTACCGCTAAAGTTTCCTTAACAAATGAAATCTGCTTGGAATTAGGGGCATATTTGGAGGTGATCTTGTAAGTTTTGTTATTTCTTCTGCATACTAAGATGATGTATCTGCCTTCATTGTCTACAATGCTGTTGATCAATTGGAAGGCGACGGTGTTTTTTATCACTATTACTACTCCCATTTTTTACCAATTGCGTGAGAGTGAAACACATTGGGAAGTTTCTGTTCTGCAACCTGTGTGCGTCAACACTGTTTAAGTGAGTTTCTTGAACACACAGTACGTCGGCTTTAAGAGCCCGGGCCTCTCTCCATAGGAGAGATCTTTTAACCCCTTTATGACCTGGGGCATACTAGTTCGCCCCAGGTCATCATACCCGGTTCAGCACGGGCTCCGGCGCTCAGCCTGCACTGAACCAGTGATTTATACAACTGACATGTGCTCGCAACAACCGCGGGTGGAATCGCGATCCACCCCCAGCTGTTAACCAGTTAAATGTCGCTGTCAATCTCGGCATTAGCCCCGCCCATCGGTGTTCCCATCACATGATCGCGGGTCACCGATGGGTTGGCATGACAACCCGCGGTCTGCAGCAGACCCCAGTGGTTGTCATGTCCTGATTGCTATGAGCGCCGCCGGCCAGTGGTTGATGCTCATAGCAAGTGAACAATTCTGCTGCATATAGGCGATCTGCTCATCTCCTGTATGCAGCAAAGCCGATCTAACCCAAAATAGTATCAATAAAAACGTCAGCTCGACGCGCAAAAAATAAGCCATCACCTGGCCCTAGATTCCGAAAAATGGAGGGTCTCGGAAATGGCGTGTTTTTTTTCTATAAGTAAACTTTGGATTTTTTTTTCACCACTTAAATAAAAAGAACCTATACAAGTGTGGTATCTACGAACTCTTAATAGCACAGAGAATAATAATAGCAGGTCAGTTTTAGTATTCAGTGAATGTGGTAAAAAAAAAAACATTTTGTTTTGCTATTTCACCGCACTTGGAATTCTTTCCTCGTTTTCTAGTACATGATATTGTAAGAACCAGTGATGTCGTTCAAAAGTACAACTTGTCCCGCAAAAAATAAGCCCTCACATGACCATATTGAGCGAAAAATATAAAAGTTATGGCTCTGGGAAGAAGGGGAGCAAAAAATTAAAACGGAAAATTGCAAGGTCATTAAGGGGTTAAACAGACTATTTAACCCTTTCACATTGATATTGGAAATGTGAAGTACCATATACAAAATACAGACAAAATCTATATGTCACCACTAGACAGTTAGGGAAGAATGGGGAAATAACAAAATACAAATCTCAAAAGATATAAATAACTATAACAGTTCCAAGAATAGAGTCCGGTTCTAAGTGAACCTACTGGACATGCCGCGCTATCCGGTATACAAGGGGAAGTGAGAATGAAAAAATATTTTTCTCGTGCTACCGCAGAGTATTGGAAAAAATAGTTGTATGATCTGCTCAAAAAAAATAATAAAAGATCTAGGTAGAGCAACTAAATTGAGGGTACAACGGTTAGGAAAGTAAGCTTGCTGCTTGTTCAGATCCACTCCTTCCTCAACATCGGCGGTTTCTTATTCTTTATTAGAGAACTTGTCCCTTCTTCCACAGTCGCCAGCGACCACTTCTGCATCAGAGTCATTCCCTGCCGAGGAGATGTCAGGACATGTGTGACTCCTTTCTTAGTCATGATCAGCTTCCAGGGTAGCCCCACTTGTACACGATCTCGTTGTCTTGCAGGATTTTGGTCGCTGTAGAAAACTCGCACCTCCTGTTCAGGGTGGCAGCAGACAGATCAGTGAACATCATGATGCTCCTGAACCTGTCCGGAAGCTCTGGATTTCCCGCCGCGTCTTTGGTTATGGCTTCTTTAAAGTGGAAAAAGTGAAGCCGGGCAATTACATCTCTGGGTGCAGAGGTGGGGGCACTTTTGGGTTTGGGGATCCTGTGCGCCCTGTCTATTAGAAGGTCCCGCTGATCCTTCTCAAGGATTAATGCAGTAAAAAAGTCCGTTAGGAACTCCTTCAGTGCGTCTGCAGCAATACTCTCCCGTATCCCTCTAAAATGTAGATTGTTGCGTCTGAAGCAGTTCTCCATATCCGCCAACTTTAATCTCCGTGCATTAATCTCCTCATCTGCCTCATTATTAGCGTCAACCAGATTATTGTGAGCAGTAGTGAACTCCTCCTTAGTATGTGCTTTTCTATCTCCAATGTGCACAATGTCTTTCTGTAATGCAGTGAAGGTGGAGGTAATATCACTGTGTATGCCCTGTTTAAGATCCCCTAAAAGTGACTTCAGTGTGGTCTCTGTAATGGGGGCAGAGCTGTGCCATGTGTCAGGTGCATTTGATACTTGCTGTTTGGTGTCTGGAGGTCTCTGGGCTGCAGGATGGCGATCCACATGGGTCCTCTGTCAGGGGGCGATGTTCCTGTGCTTTTCTCGGACTATAACCGCTCTTTATTAGGTGAGGTCTGACCCGATAGCAGAGAATCAGACCTCATGGAGCGTTCTGCACCGCCTCTGGCTGCATGATGAGTTCTACGGCAGCCATCTTGGATTTTACAGGGTGTCGGCACAAAGACCGAGATCCTGCCCTGTGCCACATCTCTGCTTTTTGTGGTGCGCCCCATGGTCGCCCAAAGTGTACCGGAGCTTGTGCTGCACGATATTAAGGTAGTCCTCTACTTTTTTTTGCGCTGTGAGCCGCTATTCGACGGTGGAAGCTCGGAGCTGGGTCTATGTGCGGCCGCTCAGCTCCTCATCTGGACACACCCCCTAAATAACATTTCCCACATGTCTACTTTACATCAGCACAATTTTGGAACCAACATTTTTTAAAAATGGGTTAAAATGGGTTAAAAATTGACCAGCGACTTTGAGGGGCCTTTATGACAGAAAATACCCAAAAGTGACACCATTCTAAAAACTGCAACCTTCAAGGTGCTCAAAACCACATTCAAGAAGTTTATTAACCTTCCAGGTGCTTCACAGGATTTTTTGGAATGTGGAAGAAAACAATGAACATTTACCTTTCTTTTTTCACAAAAATGTTACATTAGACCCAAATTTTCTTATTTTCACTCACAAGGGTTTTCAACAGGAAAAAATGAACCACAACATTTGTTGTGCATTTTCTCCTGAAGAAGCTGATACCCCATATGTGGGGGAAAACCACTGTTTGGGCATATGGCAGGGCTCAGAAGGGAAGGAGCGCCATTTGATTTTTTGAATGTAAAATTTGCTTGAATAATTTGCGGATGCCATGTCGAGTTTGGAGAGTCACTGATGTGCCTAAACAGTGGAAACCCCCACAAGTGACCCCATTTTGGAAACTAGACCCCTCAAGGAACTTCTCTTGATGTGTGATGAGCACTCTTAAAAATAAAGAAATCACTTTTTAGGAAAATGAAAAAATCACTTTTTCCACAAAAATGATGTTTTAGCCCCAAATGTTTTTATTTTCACAAGGGTAAGAGGAGAAAATGGACTCCAAGAACTGTTGTGCAATTTCTCCTTAGTACAGCGATACCCCATATATGGGGAAAATACACTCTTTAAGCGCACGGTAGGGTTCAGAAGGGAAGGAGCACGGTGTGACTTTTTGAACGCAAAATTGGCTGTAATCGAGAGCGTATGCCATGTCATGTTTGGAGAGCCCCTGATGCACCTAAACAGTGGAAACCCCCCACAAATGACCCTATTTTAGAAACTAGACCCCTCAAGGATTTTATCAAGGGTTATAATGAACATTTTGAACCCAGAGGTACGACACAGAATTTGATACCCATTAGGTCATCATATTGAATAAGTTGTCATTAGTATTGAGCGCATGTGCTTGCTACTTGAGTTTGCATCGGGTAAGCACCATGTATTGCGGGTGCACGAGTGACATGCTCGAGTCCCCGCCCCTCATGTTTCATGGTTGTTAGACACCCAAAAAAAAAACATGCGGGGATCGCTCGTGCATGGCAGGCAATCCCTTCAAGTTTTTTTGGGCTGTATAACAGCCGCAAAACATATGGGTTGGAAACTTGAGCATGTCACTTGAGCATCTGCAATTCTCGGGTGTATACCCAAGATTTTTTGGCAGCTTATTTTTTTACAGGACAAGATGACATTTTCAGTGGTACTATTTTTATTTACATTCGTCTTTTTAACCACTGCGCACCAGAGCCTGTCTTTGCCTTCGTTACCGGGCCAGTTTTTTCAATTCTGACCACTGTCACTTTATGAAGTAATTACTCTGGAACGCTTCAACGTATTCCCCTGATTATGAGATTGTTTTTTCATGACATATTGTACTTCATGATAGTGGTAAAATTTCTTCGATATAGCTTGCATTTATTTGTGAAAAAATCGGAAATTTGGCGAAAATTTTGAAAATTTTGCAATTTTCAAACTTTGAATTTTCATGCCTTTAAATCAGAGAGATATGTCACACAAAATAGTTAATAAATAACATTTCCCACATGTCTACTTTACATTAGCACAATTTTGGAACCAACATTTATTTTTGTTAGGGAGCTATAAGGGTTAAAAGTTGACCAGCGATTTCTCATTTTTCCAACAAAATTTACAAAAACATTTTTTTAGGGACCACATCATATTTGAAGTCACTTTGAGGGGTCTTTATGACAGAAAATACCCAAAAGTGACACCATTCTAAAAACTGCACCCCTCAAGGTGCTCAAAACCACATTCAAGAACTTTATTAACCCTTCAGGTGATTCACAGGAATTTTTGGAATGTGGAAGAAAAAAATTAACATTTAACTTTTTTCACAAAAATGTTACTTTAGACCCAATTTTTTTTATTTTCACAGGGGTAACTGGAAAAAATGGACCCCAAATTTTTTTGTGCAATTTCTCTTGAGCGTGCTAATACCCCATATGTGAGGGAAAACCACTGTTTGGGCGCACTGCAGGGTTCGGAAGGGAAGGAGCGCCATTAGACTTTTTGAATGTAAAAGTCAGAATAATTAGCAGACGCCATGTTGCGTTTGGAGAGCTCCTGATGTGCCTAAACAGTGGAAACCCCCCACAAGTGACACCATTTTGGAAACTAGACCCCTTAGGGAACTTATCTAGATGTGGGGTGAGCACCTTGAACCCCAAGGTGCTTCACAGAAGTTTATAATATCGAGCTGTAAAAATAAAATTTTCACATTTTTCCCACAAAAACGTTTTTCATCCCTTAATTTTGCATTATCATAAGGGTAGTAGGAGAAATTGCACCATGAAATTTGTTGTGCAATTTCTCCTGAGTATGCCGATACCCCATATGTGGGGGAAAACAACTGCTTTGGTGTACGGCAGGGTTCGGAAGAGAAAGGAGCGCTATGTTGGCTGGGATAGGTTGCAGACACCATGTCACATTTGAAGAGTCGCTGACATGCCGAAACAGCAGAAACCCCCACAAGTGACCCCATTTTGTAAACTACACCTCTCAAGGAATTCATCTAGGGAAGTAGTGAGTATTTTTTAATTTTTAAATTTATACCATTGGGCAGTGAAAAAAGCATAATTATATTTTTACCACAAAAAAATGTTTTATCCTCAGATTTTACATTTTCACACAGGGCAAAGGGTAAAAATGGTGCCGAAATGTGTCACACAATTTCTTCTAAAAGTGGCAATACCCCATATGTGGCTGTATCGTACCGCTCAGCCATATGGCGAGATCTGGGGGGGACGGAGTGCTATTTGACAATTGGAGAACAAATTATTGTAGAATAGGCATTTGGATTTGGGAGCACAAAATTTTCTGAATTTCTTTTGGGGGGCAAGGGCCATTTTGCTTTTCCAGAGCCTTTCTGCTACCAGTAACTTGGAAGTCCCTTATATTTTTAACAGATGATGGACCTGAGTGGGGACTAGCTTTTTTTGAGGACTGAGTTGAAGCTTTTATTGGGAACATTTTACGTAACATTTATCCGGCGCTCTAGGCGCACTTACATCGGGGTTTCCATCTAAATTTCCAAGTGATGTAATTCAGATGAAACCCCTGCGGGATCCATTCACTGTAATGAGGCAGCAGAGTTACTCTGGACTCCGTCTGGCCTCTGTTTAGTGGTGTCCTTTTTTTCAGAAGTGCACAAAACTGTGGCCAACCGCACTTTTATGCTCGCCTAAAACAAATGACACCGTGGGATCCTAGGCTAGACGGCATCCACAGTGGCCTATATCTGCCTCATTACAGGGAATCTTCCGTCAAGGGTTCCGGCTGAATCACGTATTTCAGAGATTTACACGGAAACTCTGGTGTAAGCGCTTAGCGCAAAGCGCAGGATAAATGTGAGCAGAGCCTTACTGCGATCAGTAGCCGTTGAAGAATTGGTTTTATTTATTTTTTACGCCGTTCCTCGTGCGGTATAAGTGATGAGATTACTTTATTCTTCGGGTCGGTGCGATTACAGAGATACCAGATTTATATCGGGTTTTTATGACTGACAGCTGTCACA
The DNA here is from genome assembly GCF_046119375.1 of Phyllobates terribilis. Classification (NCBI taxonomy): domain Eukaryota; kingdom Metazoa; phylum Chordata; class Amphibia; order Anura; family Dendrobatidae; genus Phyllobates; species Phyllobates terribilis. The sequence goes on from NW_027363231.1 coordinate 1,234,870, forward strand.
CACTAAAAGACGCTTTTTTTTTGCAAAATCTAGTTTTTGCATCACCATATTTTGAAAGCTATAATTTTTCCATATTTTGGCCGACAGAGTCATGTGATGGCTTGTTTTTTGCGGGACGAGTTGACATTTTTATTGGTACCATTTTTGGGTACGTGACATTTTTTGATCGCTTTCTATTCCGTTTTTTGGGAGGTAAAATTAACAAAAAACAACAATTCAGGAATTGTTTTTTGAGGGTTTTTTTTATGCCGTTCTGCGTGTGGTAAAAGTGATCAGGCAGCGTTATTCTTCGGGTCAGTACGTTTCCAGCGATACTACACTTACTGTATTTTTTTTTATGTTTTGGAGCTTTTACACAATAAAACTATTTTATAGAAAAAAATATTTTTTTTGCATTGCTTTATTCTGAGCGCTATAACTTTTTTATTTTTCGGCTGATGGCGGCTTTTTTTTTGCGGAACAAGATGACGTTTTCAGCGGTACCATTTTTATTTCTATTTTGCTTTTTGATCGCATTTTTTTCCACTTTTTGTTTGGCAACATGATGAAAAAGCATTTTTTTTGCTCCGTTTTTTATTTATTTTTATTACGGTGTGCACAGAAGGAGTTAATTAGTGTGACAGTTTTATAGCTTGGGTTGTTTCGGACGCGGCGATACCAAATATGTGTACTTTTTTTGGTTTTGTAAAAATATACGGATTTATTGGTTTAATATTTTATTTATTTATTTTTATTTATTTTGAAATTTTTTTTTTAACAATTTAAAAACATTTTTTTTTACTTTTTTTTACATTTTTACTTAGTCCCTGTATGGGACATTAATTTTTATTTTTCTGATCACTGATCTCATGTAATGTAATAGACATGTATTACATTATATGAGATCTTCCCTGACTGTTTCACAGTCAGAGTCTCCTGCCTGGCTTCAGCTGCAGGCTGAGCTAGGCAGGACACCATATATGGCAGATCTGGAGGCAGTCATGTGACTTCCAGCTGCCATAGCAACCCTAGGTCCTGGAAGGTATCAGGGATCGTCGGAGAGGTTAGTAAGACGACCCCCTCTCCTCTGTCCATCTTCTGTATGCCGCGATCACTATAGATAGCGGCATATAGAACACAGCAAAGGGTTAACATCACTGGGACCTGATCCAATCAGGTCCCGATGATGTCCCCTGTCAGAGCTAACGCTCTGCACCGGAATCGTAGCGCTTGCAGGACCCTGGGGGTCCTGAGCTCTACGAGACCACCCACCGTTTTTAAACGTCGGCGCTGCACAGAGCCCAGCAAGCGCCGACGTTTATCTACAGTGGGCGGTCGGGAACCGGTTAATCACTTTTTTTTGTTTGGCGGTATGACGATAAAGCATAGTTTTTTGATTAGTTTTTTATTTCCTTTTTTTACTGTGTTCACTAAAGGGGTTAAATAGAGGGATAGTTTTATAGGACATGTCTTTCGGGGCGCCGCAATGCCAAATATGTGTACTTCTAACATTTGTTTTTTTTCATAATAATATTTATTTATGGGTACAGAATATTTTTTATTTTTTTTGGATTTTTTCATTTTTTTTTATATTTTTACTATTTTTTTTTTCACTTTCTGATACTGTTTTTCACTTTTACACTTTGTCCCACTATGGGACTTTCATTTTTTGCAGGCTGATCGCTTTTAAAGCATAGGGATGCAGTAGCATCCTTGTGCTATGCAGGCTGTCAGTCCTGCACTGGCACAAGTTAGATAAATCGTGCATTGCACACGCTCTATCTATCTTCCTGATGCCTGGTGACCCAGATGTTGTCATGGTATTCAAGGTTAGAGGGGTGCTCTTAACTCTGCTTGCCCCGGAAATGCACAGCCTCTGTGCGGGCGCGATCACATTGTGCGTAATCGTAGGTACCTGGTCCATAAGTACCAGGGCGCAGGGACGTACTATTACTGACAATGTCAGAAAGGGGTTAAAGTGCATTTACTCCTCGCAAACGCACCCAAAAACACATGTATGTCATAAATAATTTTAAAAAATGACGCAGGGTCCCCCCTACTTTTGATAACCAGCCTAGGTAAAGGAGACAGGGCTTACATTATCAAGCTGGGAAGATCCATGGATATTGGCCCTTTCCCAGCCCAAAAATTAAAGCTCTCAGCTGCACCAGAATTGACGCATCCATGAGATGCGCCAATTTGGGCACTTTGCCGACTCTTCCCGATTGCCCTGGTGCGGTGGCAATTGGGGTAATAGTTTATGGGGTGGATGTCAGCTTTGTAATGTCAGTGAGCAACAAGCCTAAGTGTTATTAATGGAGAGTTGTCTATCAGACACCCCCATTACTAATCCAGTAGTCATAAAAAAAAACACAGGAAAAAATCGTTTATTTTAAAAAACACTCCCACACACCTTGCTCACCAATTTATTAAAAAGCAAAAACATCAACATGAAGATCTGACGTAATCCAGCCAATTAGAAGTTGTCCAAAAATGGAAACCTGAAAGACATAAAAAGAGATTTAACTAAATGAAAGCAAGAAACATTCCCTCATTCACCAATTTATTATTAATAATAATTCCTGCTGCTGTGATGTAAACCATTGGGGATCCCACGACGTCTCGCGATTCTGTACAGCAACCTTTGGTGCGTCATTCTGAGAACGACAATTCAAAGATCACTCCTGGTCATGTCTCACGAGCGATGACATCAGTAACTGAGTAACGTCATCGTTCGTGAGGGACCTATGAAGGGACCTATTAGCACATTCCAATAAAATGAATGAAAATTATTGCGTGAACTGTTGTTGTTAAACTTTTTATTGGTACTGTACATGAGCATCCCTTTATAGGGAACCCCTTCGGTGCTGTTACTTTTTCTTCACTTTGTAACTTATTACGCAAGGGACTATCCTCTTTTTTTCATATATTAAAGTTCTAGATGTAAAATTTCCTTAGTTCATGTCTGTGCATGTGAATGGTTAAAGTGGATCTGTCACCAAATTTGACAATCCTTCCTGCACTGCTACTGGTGGCATCTCACACGGCTAAATGCATATGGATATATTGTCCTCTATTTGCTTCTTCTTGAACATTGGTTTGTGGTTGTTCTCCCTATGATCAGAATGCACCTTGGTGTTTCTAGGTTCTCCACTGATGTAATATATTTTTTTTGTTCCTTAAAGGGAACCTGTGACGTGAAAAAAAGCTATTTATCTGCAGATATGGGGTTAATCTGCAGAGTAATGGCGTCCTGAACCTGCACTGCACTTAGACCCCGCTCTCAGGAGGAAATTAACTTTATTCCTCCCGGTAGTGTTCTGGGTTCAGTCACCGGGATGGTGCCGGCGTGGTTCAGTCACCGCTCTGTGTATAGAGAGGGCAGCTGTAACCGCATCCCCGGCACTGAGTAATGCTGAGCTGCTTTCAGTCAGTGCCAGTGATGTGGTTACCGCCACCGCTCACTATACACAGAGTGGTGACTGAACCTACACCTGTGCCACTCCTGAAATGGAAACCCAATGGATGCCGGGAGAAATAAAGTTCATTTCCTCCCAACAGCAGGGGATTAAGTGTCGGCGCCGGGCGGGTTCAGAATAGTATTAACCTAGAGATTATCCCCATATGTGCAGGCTAATTTCATTTTTTCACATGACAAATTCCCTTCAAGGAAAGAAGCTTTTTTTATTGTAGTTATTATTTCTTACAAGCATGTAGTAATGTGTTTTTTTTTTTTAATCTGCAGTGCAAGCGGACCTTCAGACCGCACCTATTATAGAGGTAAGACATTTTACGAAAATTCAGATGGTATAATGAAATATGTGACTTTATATTTTATTCCAAAATTTTTATAGGTTTTATTAAAGGTACAGTGGGTACGGAAAGTATTCAGACCCCTTTAAATTTTTCACTCTTTGTTTCATTGTAGCCATTTGGTAAATTCTAAAAAGTTCATTTTTTTTCTCATTAAAGTACACTCTGCACCCCATCTTGACTGAACATAAACAGAAATGCAGAAATTTTTGCAAATTTATTAAAAAAGAAAAACTGAAATATCACATGGTCATAAGTATTCAGACCCTTTGCTCAGTATTGAGTAGAAAGACCCTTTTGAGCTGGTACAGCCATGAGTCTTCTTGGGAATGATGCAACAAGTTTTTCACACCTGGATTTGGGGATCCTCTGCCATTCTTCCTTGCAGATCCTCTCCAGTTCCGTCAGGTTGGATGGTGAACGTTGGTGGACAGCCATTTTCAGGTCTCTCCAGAGATGCTCAATTGGGTTTAGGTCAGGGCTCTGGCTCGGCCACTCAAGAATGGTCACAGATTTGTTATGAAGCCTCTCCTTTGTTATTTTAGCTGTGTGCTTAGGGCCATTGTGTTGTTGGAAGGTGATCCTTCAGCCAAGTCTTGGGTCCAGAGCATTCTGGAAGAGGTTTTCATCCACAATATCTCTGTACTTGGCCGCATTCATGTTTCCTTCAATTGCAACCAATTATCCTGTCCCTGCAGCTGAAAAACACCCCCATAGCATGATGCTGCCACCACCATGTTTCACAGTTGGGATTGTATTGGGCAGGTGATGAGTAGTGCCTGGTTTTCTGCACACATACCGCTTAGAATTACCACCAAAAAGTTCTATCTTTGTCTCATCAGACCAGAGAATCTTATTTCTCATAGTCTAGGAGTCCTTCTTGTGTTTTTGAGCAAACTTTATGCGGGCTTTAATATGTCTTGCACTGAGCAGAGGTTTCCGTCGGGCCATTCTGCCATAAAGGCGTGACTGGTGGAGGGCTGCAATGATAGTTGACTTTGTGGAACTTTCTCCCATCTCCCTACTGCATCTCTGAAACTCAGCCACAGTGATCTTGGGGTTCCTCTTTATCTCTCTCACCAAGGCTCTTCTCCCACGATTGCTCAGTTTGGCTGGATGGCCAGTTCTAGGAAGACTTCTGGTGGTCCCAAACTTCTTCCATTTAAGGATTATGGAGGCCACTGTGCTCTTAGGAACCTTGAGTAATGCAGACATTCTTTTGTAATCTTGGCCAGATCTATGCTTTGCCTCAATTCTGTCTCTGAGCTCCTTGGGCAGTTTCTTTGAGCTCATGATTCTCATTTGGTCTGACATGTACTTTGAGCTGTAAGATCTTGTGTGTACCTTTCCAAATCAAGTCCTATCAGTTTAATTAAACACAGCTGGAATCCAATGAAGGAGTAGAACCATCTCAAGGAGGATCACAAGGAAATGGACAGCATGTGACTTAAATAGGAGTGTCTGAGCAAAGGGTCTGAACACTTATGACCATGTGATATTTCAGTTTTTCTTTTTTAATAAATTTGCAAAAATTGGAGTTGGGGAACACTTTTTTAGTGTGTGACAGCAGCCAACCCTAAAAATCCGATATACAGTGGCTTGCAAAAGTATTCACCCCCTTCACAGTTTTTGTGTTTTTCTACCTTGCAACCTGGAATTTAATTGTTTTTTAAAGGCTTTGCATGAGATCATGTAAAGAACATGCCTACAGCTCTGAACATTTGGTTTTATTTTTGTTGTGAAGCAAACAACAAATAGGACAAAATACCTGAAAACTTCAATGCGCATAACTATTCACCCGTCTAAAGTCAGTACTTAGTAGAAGCTCCTTTTGCAGCAATTACAGCTGAAGGTCATTTTGGGTAAGTCTCTATGAGCTTTCTACCTCTTGCCACTGGGATTTTTGGCCATTCTTCAAGGCCAAACTGCTCCATCTCCTTCAAGTTAGATGATTTCCTCTGGTGAACAGCAATCTTCAAGTCTGACTACAGATTCTCAATTGGATTACAGTCTGGGCTTTATCACTACAAAACATTTAGGCTATGTGCCCACGATGCAGAAATGCTCCGGATTTTTCCCGAGAGTTTCTGCATCTCCCTGGCAGAAAAAACGCATGCGGATTGTACATGCGTTTTTCCTGCCAGGGATATGCGGATGTGAAGCGTTCTTCACATGCATTTCTGCATGCGGATTGACAAGCGCTTTTAAAGCGATTTTAGCATCACTTGGAAAGTGCTTGACAACTTGGTTACACTATATAAATCCATGTGTGTTACAGTTATATGAAAAAGTTTGGGCACCCCTATTAATCTAAAGCTTAATGTTTTTTAAAAATTGGTGTTTTTGAAACAGCTATTTCAGTTTGATATATGTAATAACTGTTGGACACAGTAATGTTTCTGCCTTGAAATGAGGTTTATTGTACTAACAGAAAATGTGCAATCTGCATTCAAACAAAATTTGACAGGTGCATAAGTATGGGCACCCTTATCATTTTCTTGTTTTAAACACTCCTACCTACTTTTTACTGACTTACTAAAGCACTTTTTTTGGTTTTGTAACCTCATTGAGCTTTGAACTTCATAGCCAGGTGTATGCAATCATGAGAAAAGCTACTTAAAGTGGCCACTTGCAAGTTGTTCTCCTGTTTGAATCTCCTCTGAAGAGTGGCATCATGGGCTCCTCAAAACAACTGTCAAATGATCTGAAAACAAAGATTATTCAACATAGTTATTCAGGGGAAGGATACAAAAAGCTGTCTCAGAGATTTAACCTGTCAGTTTCCACTGTGAGGAACATAGTAAGGAAATGGAAGAACACAGGGACAGTTCTTGTTAAGGCCAGAAGTGGCAGGCCAAGAAAAACATCAGAAAAGCAGAGGAGAAGAATGGTGATATCAGTCAAGGACAATCCTCAGACCACCTCCAGAGAGCTGCAGCATCAAATTGCTGCAGATGGTGTCACTGTGCATCGGTCAACTATACAACGCACTTTGCACAAGGAGAAGCTGTATGGGAGAGTGATGCGAAAGAAGCCGTTTCTACAAGCACGCCACAAACAGAGTCGGCTGAGGTATGCAAAAGCACATTTGGAGAAGCCAATTTCTTTTTGGAAGAAGGTCCTGTGGACTGATGAAACCAAGATTGAGTTGTTTGGTCATACAAAAAGGCGTTATGCATGGCGGCAAAAAACCACAGCATTCCAAGAAAAATACTTGCTACCCACAGTAAAATTTGGTGGAGGTTCCATCATGCTTTGGGGCTGTGTGGCCAATGCCGGCACCGGGAATCTTGTTAAAGTTGAGGGACGCATGGATTCCACTCAGTATCAGCAGATTCTTGACAATAATGTTCAAGAATCAGTGATAAAGTTGAAGTTACGCAGGGGATGGATCTTTCAGCAAGACAATGATCCAAAACACCGCTCCAAATCTACTCAGGCATTCATGCAGAGGAACAATTACAATGTTCTGGAATGGCCATCCCAGTCCCCAGACCTGAATATCATTGAACATCTGTGGGATCATTTGAAGAAGGCTGTCGATGCTCGGCGACCATCAAACTTAACTGAACTGGAATTGTTTTGTAAAGAGGAATGGTCAAAAATACCTTCATCCAGGATCCAGGAACTCATTAAAAGCTACAGGAAGCGACTAGAGGCTGTTATTTTTGCAAAAAGAGGATCTACTAAATATTAATGTCACTTTTCTGGTGAGGTGCCCATACTTATGCACCTGTCAAATTTTGTTTGAATGCAGATTGCACATTTTCTGTTAGTACAATAAACCTCATTTCAAGGCAGAAACATTACTGTGTCCAACAGTTATTACATATATCAAACTGAAATAGCTCTTGCAAAAACACCAATTTTTAAAAAACATTAAGCTTAAGATTAATAGGGGTGCCCAAACTTTTTCATATAACTGTATATAGTGTGACCTTAAAGAATGTTTAAAAATAAAAAAATTAATCTATACTTACCTTCCGATGGCCCCCGAAGTCTTGCTTCGCTCCGTTCTCCCTTGCCGGCAGCTCGCGGTACGCTGCACTGAAGGACCTGCCATCACATGACTATGACGTCAGCGCAGGTTCTTCAGTCCATCGCGAACTGCCGGCATGGGAGGATGAGCGCAGCGGGGGCCGTCAGAAGGTAAATATAATATTTATTTTTTATTTTAGTCTTTTTTTTTACAGGTTCTATGGTACCCTGGTCCGGAGGAGAGTCTCCTGTCCTCCACACCCGGGTACCATCCGCACATTGAAACGCTTGGATTCCGCATGTACAGATGCAGTGATGCGTAATCCGTGCGTTTCAATGCAAGTCAACGGCGGCAAAAAAAATAATTGGTAGTGCTGCGTTTTTTTCCGCAATGATAACCCGCAGCGGAAATTTCCACAGCATGTGCACAGCACATGCGAATTATCATTGGGGACCATGGCTGGCCTTCTACCATGCGTTTCTGCAGCGTTTTTGCCGCTGCGGAAACGCTTAAAAAAAACGCATCGTGGGCACACAGCCTTACACTTTTTCCCTTAAATCACTAGAGTGTTGCTTTAGCAGTATGCTTTGGATCATTGTCTTTTTGGAAGGTGAACCACTGTCCCAGTCTCAAATCACTGACAGACTGAAACAGGTTTTGCTCAGAAATATCCATGTATTTCCCAGGATCCATCTTTTCCTGGACTTGAACAATTTCCCCTATCCCTGCTGCCGAAAAACATCCCCATAGTATGATGCTAACACCACCATGTTTCACTGTGGGGATAGTGTTCTTGGGGTGATGAGTTGTGTTGGTTTGGCACCAGACATAGCGTTTACTTTGGTGGCAAGAAAGTTCAATTTTGGCCTCATCTGACCACATCGCCTTCCTCCACACATTTGAGGAGACTCCCACATGTCTTTTGGGAAACTCAAAATACCTTACAATTTTTGTAAGTAAAGGCTTTTTTCTTGTTCAATTATGTTTATTGGTATTTTAAAACATTTTAAAGGGAGAAATGCACACACAATATAAGCCTAAAGGTTGGCGGAGAGTAGGGGAGGTAGGAAAGCTAGGGGGAAGGAAGGGGAAGTAAAAGGTAATTCCTTTTGAAAATATGGAAAAGAGAGGCAAGTGTACAAAAAGCTGTCTTTGAATTTTACATGTAACTTATACTTGTTAAAATTATAGCTTATTCCTTATGAATTAATTGCTGAAAAAAGAAAGACAGAAAAATTAGTAAGACACATATAGTACATTAAAAGTAGCTTAATGATATATGTGGACACTTGCCGGGGATCAAGATGTTCTCCATCGACCTGGGGGGAAGGAGTTTGATTTAAGTTTCCATTCAGTCAGAGTGAAGTATGAATAGAAGTTCGCTGACCTAATGCAAATATTGAAGATTGTTTCAATTGGAAGATGAAAAAAAAAGGATTATGATCTTTTTATAATCTGGTTCTTGAAGATAGATTGTAATTCTATGGTAATAGTCCAAGATGGAAAATTGTATTACAATCCAGATGAAATCCAAGGCATAGACCCAAATTGACCCATATTGTAATCGAATTTAGTATGAATTGTAATTCAAGTGTTTATAATGTTATAATCTTGGTTAAAATCCGTAGATATTAGCTGATATTTATTCACCTAGTCCAAGAAATTCTAAGCAACACTAGACACTGTGAAAATATTACTATACACTTAATCCTATGTGGTTATTTGTTTCAAACCCATCAGGATAACAGAGACTCTAAATTCAATTAAAAATCAATATTTTTTATTCATTATCCATATAAAAAAACAGAAAAACAATTTTCTTTTTAAAAAAATGACAGGGGACATCCAGAAAAGAGAGATGCAATATATAGCTTGGTCATATCACATTCATCATGATTGTATAGCAGAAAACTAAGCCACCTTATTCACTTGATGCATATTTGAACCGGTATTATAGACCGATGTAAACAGATTTGACAAAGTGAAAATTATGCAATACTCAGTCAAATATAATAAATTAAATTAAATGGTAGGGAGTCAGACATTTACATCTATGATCATAAAGTGCTAAGTGCTTGTATTTAGAAAAAATTGTCTGCATTATTTCATTGCATTAGTTGGACCGTAAACAACTGCTTACAACTATGCAAAGTGCCATGGAGTAGTCAATATACCTATTAAAAATTGGTAAGAAAGTAAGAAAAGATCAAAGATATCTAATGATAGGCCAGGCGTCCGGGGGAGCCGTCCATAGGAAGTTATCCCATCAATTATGTGCCAGCTGTAAGGTGCTTTGATGGCTCATCGCACATGTGTATACTACACCTGTTTGCAAAAGGGACTTCCGGGTGGTGCGCAGTGGAACGCATGTGTGGAACGCACGCGGTCCACATGTAGCGCATCCCTGGAAGTCAGTAGGTGATGTCACATGCGCGTGTTCACAGCTCCCATGGGCCGCACGCCACTATACAGGAACCGGACCCGTGGAGTAAAGCCTAGCTGTGCAGAGCAGTGGAACGCATGTGTGGAACGCATGCGGACCACATGGAGCGCAACCTCAAAATGGTCCATCCCCACTTCCTAAACCATGAACCTGTAGGACATGGCATACATATCAAGGAATGACAAGGGAAAATGGGAGGGGAATGGGGAAGGAAGGAGGGAAGAAGAAAAGAATAAACCAAATGTAAAGACAGAAAATAGATGCTGTAGGAGCATCGATTACCATCCATTACCATAGACATCTTAACACTTATTTACATATATTTGTATGCATGGACTATAATTGTAGATGGCGCTGTGTCCCTTTAACAAGTGAACCTGAAACATATTGAATATTTTTGAAATTCGTGGCATTGTCCACGGAAATTTATGGCAATGGACAAATTAAGTAAGAAATATTTGGATTGGAATTATCCATCAATGATGAATATGGACTATAAAATTGAATGGTGCTGTCTTTTTAACAAGTGATATATATCCAACATGTCATTATTTGATCTCAGGAGTGAGTTGCGGGGTCCCCATTTGGGAAGAACATGTTTTTTGTATATGACGGTTGACACTGATAGAAGGGTAGGCTTCTCCCCTTATTCTCCGTGATTGCGTGGCATAAAATCCTAGCATAATTAAATGTTTCTAATTGTTACACTTAGCCTCTCTTTGACTATAGACATATTAGCACTTATTTACATATATTTGTTTTATTAATTTTCACTTATTCTTTGCTTTTTCACTATACATACATTATTTTCGTTATTTCTACACTTTACATTCAACAAATACATATTTTCATTCATATATGATTTTTCTTTTTAGTTTACACTTTTACTTTCGTTTTCACCCCCCCCACACACACACACACACACACACACACACACTTTCACATTTCACTTTATGGTAATCGATGCTCCTACAGCATCTATTTTCTGTCTTTACATTTGGTTTATTCTTTTCTTTTCTTCTTCCCTCCTTCCTTCCCCATTCCCCTCCCATTCTCCCTTGTCATTCCTTGATATGTATGCCATGTCCTCCAGGTTCATGGTTTAGGAAGTGGGGATGGACCTTTTTGAGGTTGCGCTCCATATGGTCCGCATGCGTTCCACACATGCGTTCCATTGCGCACCGCCCGGAAGTCCCTTTTGCAAACACGTGTAGTATACACATGTGCGATGAGCTATCAAAGCACCTTACAGCTGGCACGTGATTGATGAGATAACTTCCTATGGACGGCCCCCCGTACGCATGGCCTATCTTTAGATATCTTTCATCTTTTCTTACTTTCTTTTTTATACATCAGCTATAAATCTTCTTTTAGCCTTCTTTTCCTCAATAAAACAGATCCTATCCCAATACATTTGTAAGTATAAAAAATCTAGACTTCCTCATAAAATCCTAACCCTACCTAATCATAAAGGGGGTATTGGCATTCCTAGTGTCCTAAACTATTATTAAGCAATCCACTTAAATAGATGGCTCAAATTAGCCAGTGCATCCAAGAGAGGGGAAGCCTCAGACATTGATCTTCTACTCCTGGGTAATAATCCACACAAATACATATGGGCAAATATTGTCCGCACTTCCGAGGCCATAAGTGATATTACTATTACCACTTCCCTTAAGATTAAACGCGACTTAGATAAAGATCTAAAAAAGAGCATACTTCCCTCAGCTCAGGCCCCTATTTCTACCATTCCGTACTTTCTAGACCCAAATTATTCAGATCCCTATAATCTTTGGTTGGATTTGCCGAACTGTTCAATCAAAGAGTTCCTGACCAATAAAATCCCATTGCTGGATTCATGGCCGGTTAATTCCTCCACGCGCCCCATTAATTTCTTACAACATAAACATGTCACCCACATTCTTTCGATGTTTAAATCTAAATTCCCTGGTGCGGGAGGAGGTTCATGGGTGGACATGCTATGTAAACTCTCGTTCCCTTTTCCTAAAGGAATATCGAAGATATATAACCATATGATCCTGCCTCAGTCCTTCCAAAAACCTTCCTTTATATACTCTTGGGAAAAGGAACTTAACATCTCTTTGGCGGATGAAGAAGTCGAATCCATTCTTACTAATTCTCACGGATTCTCCAGGTGCATTTCTTTGCAAGAGAATTCATACAAAATATTAATACCGTGGTATAGAACGCCAGAACTATTATGCCATTATGGATCGTCTGACTCTAACCTTTGCTGGAGATGTAAAGCAGGGGTGGGAAACATGTCCCATATATTTTGGTACTGCCCTAATATTAGACCTTTTTGGGTTAAAATAGGGGACACATTGAAAGACCTAGGTATGATAAGGGGTCCCTTGTCTCCGAAAGAAGTCTTACTATCCTTTCCGTCTCAAAATTTTAAACCTACAAGACATGATCTGCTCCCTCTACTGTTTGGGGCGGCGAAATACCTGATCCCTCTGCACTGATTGCAGGTTACACCCCCCATTTACGTTGAGTGGTTGAATAAGGTTGACATGATTAGGCGGTTGGAGGAGCTCACTAGTTGGGAGACTTCCCAGCACTCCTATTTTCGTGAGGTTTGCTTTCCCTGGAAACCTACCTGGCCCGTTTAGCGGTTTTGTGGGTTAAAAATAACAACTACTTATTCTGTCATATCTTGAGCACCTCCTTCTCCTTCCCATTACTGTTTATCTCCTACCTCATTCAGGTTGTTTATTAATCTTGCCAACGCGCCGCAACACACATAACTTTGTTTTGGTATGTGATGTCTCTCATACATTATGCTCCCTTGTATTAATTCTTTTCTGATACTTTATTCAGATATTATTCATTTTCCTAGCTTAGGTCTCTTGTTGTCTAGGTATACTAGCGTTAGTTTTGTATTTGTCTTGTTATATATTGTTTCACGTGCCTTGATTTGTTCCATTGAGATACTATTGTCTTTTTATTGATATTGTTATGATATCTCAATTTCCTAGTCTATAATTCCATATGTTGCACTGATGTCATTTGTTTCTGTTCTATTTACTTAAATATAGAATGTTTAACCCCTTAAGCCCCGCGGGTGGTTTGCACGTTAATGACCGGGCCAATTTTTACAATTCTGACCACTGTCACTTTATGAGGTAATTACTCTGGAACGCTTCAACGGATCCCCCTGATTCTGAGTTTGTTTTTTCGTGACATATTGTACTTCATGATTGTGGAAAAACTTCTTCGATATCACTTGCGTTTATTTGTGAAAAAAACGGAAATTTGGTGAAAATTTTGAAAATTTTGCAATTTTCAAAATTTGAATTTTTAAGCCCTGAAATCAGAGCGATATGTCACACAAAAGAGTTAATAAATAACATTTCCCACATGTCTACTTTACATCAGCACAATTTTGGAACCAAAATTTTTTTTTGTTAGGGAGCTATAAAGGTTAAAAGTTGACCAGCGATTTCTCATTTTTCCAACAAAATTTACAAAACCATTTTTTTAGGGACCACATCACATTTGAAGTCACTTTGAGAGGTCTTTATGACAGAAAATACCCAAAAGTGACACCATTCTAAAAACTGCACCCCTCAAGGTGCTCAAAACCACATTCAAGAACTTTATTAACCCTTCAGGTGCTTCACAGGAATTTTTTGAATGTGGAAGAAAAAAATGAACATTTAACTTTTTTCACAAAAATGTTACTTTAGACCCAATTTTTTTTATTTTCACAGGGGTAACAAGAAAAATGGACCCCAAAATTTGTTGTGCAATTTCCCCTGGGCACTCAGATACCCAATATTTGGGGAAAAAACACTGTTTGGGCGCACGGCAGGGCTCGGAAGGGAAGGAGCGCCATTTGACTTTTTTGATTGTAAAATTTGCTTGAATAATTAGCGGACGCCATGTTGTGTTTGGAGAGCCCATGTGTGCCCAAACTTTGGAGCTCCCCCACAAGTGACCCCATTTTGGAAACTAGACCCCCCAAGGCACCTATCTAGATTCATAGTGAGCACTTGGAACCCCAGGTGCTTCACAAATTGATTCATAAAAATGAAAAAGTGTTTTTTTTTTCACTTTTTCATTTTTACGAATCAATTTGTGAAGCACCTGGGGGTTCCAAGTGCTCACTATGCATCTAGATAGGTGCCTTGGGGGGTCTAGTTTCCAAAATGGGGTCACTTGTGGGGGAGCTCCAATGTTTGGGCACACAGGGGCTCTCCAAACGCAACATGGCGTCCGCTAACAATTTGAGCCGATTTTCCATTCAATTTGTTAGCAGACACCATGTCGCGTTTGGAGAGCCCGTGATGTGCCTAAACAGTGGAGCTCCCCCACAAGTGTCCCCATTTTGGAAACTGTACCCCTCAAGGATTTTATTAAGGTGTATAGTGAACATTTTGAACCCAGAGGTACGGCACAGAATTTGTTTACATTAGGTCATCATATTGAATAAGTTGTCATTATTCTTGAGCACAAGTGCTCGCTACTTGAGTTTGCATCGGGTACTCAGGTATGCACCATGTACAGCTTGTGCTTGAGTGACATGCTCGAGTCCCTGCTCCGCATGTTTCACGGTTATTAGACACCCAAAAAAAAACATGCGGGGATCGCTCGTGCATGGCAGGCAATCCCCATAAAGTTTTTTGGCCGCGAAGCATATGGGGCAGAGACTCGAGCATGTCACTCAAATACCCACGATACTCAATGCATACCAGAGCACCCGATGCAAACTCAAGTAGCGAGCACTTGCTCTCAACACTAGTCGCCATATCGTCATCTTTTTTTCTTACTTTTGAAAAAAATCCCAACCCCAGCCCTAACCCTAGCACAACCCTAGCCCTAGCACAACCCTAGCCCTAGCACAACCCTAGCCCTAGCACAACCCTAGCCCCAGCACAACCCTAGCCCCAGCACAACCCTAGCCCCAGCACAACCCTAGCCCCAGCACAACCCTAGCCCCAGCACAACCCTAGCCCCAAACCCAGCCCTAACCCTAGCCCAATCCTAACCCAAGAGTTTATTTTTGACGCCGTTCCTTGTGCGGTATAAGTGATTAGACGACTTTATTCTTCGGGTCGGTGTGATTACAGCAATGCCAGAATCATATGGGGTTTTTATGACTGACAGCTGTTACACACTAAAAGATGCATTTTTTGTAAAATCTAGTTTTTGCATCGCCATATTTTGAGAGCTATAATTTTTCCAGATTTTGGCAGACAGTCATGTGACGGCTCGTTTTTTGCGGGATGACTTGACGTTGTTATTCGTGCCATTTTCAGGCACGTGACATTTTTTGATCGCTTTCTATTCCGATTTTTGGGAGGCAGAATAAACAAAAACCAACAATTCAGGAATTGTTTTTTTTTTTTTTTTTTTTTATTCTGTTCCGCGTGTGGTAAAATTGATGAGGTAGCTTTATTCTTCGGATCAGTACGTTTACAGCGGTACCACATTTGTATCATTTTTCTATGTTTTGGCGCTTATACACAATAAAAGCTATTTTATCGAAAAAAATATTTTTTAGCATCGCTTTATTCTGAGAGCTATAACTTTTTTATTTTTCGGCTGATGGAGCTGTATGGTGGCTTGTTTTTTGCGGGACGAGATGACGTTTTCAGCAGTATCATTTTTATTTATATGCGTCTTTTTGATCGCGTGTTATTCCACTTTTTGTTTGGCGGTATGGTGATAAAGCATTGTTTTTTGCTTCTTTTTTTTTTTTTTTTTTTTACCGTGTTCACTGAAGGGGTTAACTAGTGGGACAGTTTTATAGGTCAGGTTGTTCCGGACGCGGCGATACCAAATATGTGTACTTTTATTGTTTTTTTTTTATTTTTTTTATAATATTTATTGATGGGTACATTATATTTTTATTTTTGGTGTATTATTTTTTTTATTTTTTTTATAATATTTTTGCACATTTTTTTTTTTTTTTTCCACTTTAAGACAGTTTATACTTTTTATTACTTTGTCCCACTCTGGGACTTTCACTTTTTTTTTCTGATCGCCTGCATGGCACAGGAATGGAGCACCATCCCTATGCCATGAAGGCTGTCAGAAGTGCACAGTGTGAAGATTGCTTGGAGATGCACTGCGCATGTCCAAGCAATCTTCCTGCTCTCTGGTGACCCGGATGTTGTCATGACGACATCGGGTCGTCATGGCAACACCCGGGAAGCCTTTGCAGACTGCGCTGGAAGCCGGAAGAGGAGGTGAGTATCGCCGATCACCTCCCCTTGCCCCCGCAATGCCGCGATCGATTTCGATCGACTTCGATCGCAGCATAGCGGGGGTTAATGTGCTGGGAGAGGTGCAGGACTGCTCCCTGCACATAGTACCGGGTGTCAGCTGTGACAATCAGCTGACACCCGGCGGCGATCGCGCCCGCACAGCCTGTGTGCGCGCGCGATCGCGATGACGTACTAATACGGGTCTGGGTCTTAAGTCCCAGGGCACAGACGCATATTAGTACGTCAGATGTTATTAAGGGGTTAAAAAAAATGTTTTAAATGGAACCTTTATGGCGTCACTTAAAATTCCCTCATGGAACATTAGTGGATTAGGGAATGCCAAGAAAGGGAATATTGTATTCTCCCAGATACGTAAATCTCAAGCGCAAATAATATGCCTTCAGGAAACCCATTTAACCCCGGACACTGTGTCCAGAATAAACAAACCCTGGATACAGTGGGACAAACACGCTACACATACTTCTTATTCTAGAGGTGTAGTTACCATTGTGCATAAGTCAGTAGGATAGTCAGTTCAAACTGTCAAAAGAGACTCAACATATACAACCCACCACCAGCCAAAATGGATGTACTCCAACAGGCAGTGATTTTTGTATCACAGTACCCAGATGCTAAAATGTTATGTATGGGAGACTTCAATATGATTCTTAATACACACTTGGATAAAATGAGCCCTGCCAACACTAGGTCTGATAGTCAAGACACCGCTACTTTACATACTTTCATAACGGAGGTGGGTTGGATTGATTTGTAGAGGCAGTAGCACCCACTCAAGAGAGAATTTTCCTGCTACACACCTGCTGTTCGATGTTTATCTAGAATGGATCATATATTTGGAAACAGTACTGCATTTTCGGATTTAAGTAAAATTGAATATTCCCCTAGAACGGTGTCGGACCATGCTCCACTGATAGCATCTTTTCATTTGGGGGGTCCTAACAGACCCAAGAGGTTTTGCATACATCCGTTTTGGTTGTCTCTTATTTGAGAACATGATAGGATACCAGATCAAGGGGAAGTATTTATAGCAGGTCATGGGGACTTCCCTGACAGATTGATAGTATGGGACACACTTAAAGCATATATTAGGGGATGCGTTAAATCAACGATTTCATACATTAAAAGGGAATCGTCTATTGGGGAGCAGAGGCTTGGCGATGAGTGCAAATTATTAGAAGCTAAATATATTAACAATTCCTCAGATAATTCCTTACATAACTGGCTTGGGAAAGGGAGGGAGTACCTGACCCATCTGCAGGAAAAAGCGCAGAGAAAACTTTTCTTTTCAAGACAAACTTACTTTGAGCTGGGTAACCAATCGAGTAAATTCTTAGCATACATAGTCCAGCAAAATCAGATATCCCCATCAATACTAGCCATTAACACAAGGGAAGGTAGTCCGCTGCTTAAATCAGATCAGATTGCAAGCAGATTTGAAGAATACTATAGAAAACTTTATAACTCCCAATCCAACCACACTATAGAGGAAATTGATGAATACCTAAATCAAATAGAATTCCCTAAACTCTCTTGTGAACATCGGACACTCCCGGATGGAGATATCACTTTGGAAGAAATAAGGGAAGCAGCCATGTCTCTATCTAATGGGAAAGCATCTGGCCCCGATGGCATTCTTATAGAATTATATAAAAGATGCATAGACCTGATAGCCCCAGTTCTGTTGCAAGCATTTTCTGAAGCACTTTCGGGACGTTCTCTTCCCCAATCCTTCTATGATGTTACTATAGTATTGATCCCCAAGCCAGATAAACCAATTGAGGAATGCAGCTCCTATCGCCCTATATCCCTATTGAATACAGATTACAAAATACTTACGAAACTCATAGCCAATAGATTAAAAACAGTAATATTAAACATTATACATGAGGATCAATCTGGCTTTATGCCGGGAAGGTCTACTTCATCTAATATTAGAAGAGCTCAAGTGTTGACACAGATTGGCCATAAGTATCAGAAACCCTGGGCTATAGCTTCTTTAGATATGGCGAAAGCCTTTAACTCCTTGGAGTGGACCTTTCTACAGCGTGTGCTCCTGAAATTTGGGTTTTCTGATACATTTTGTAGCTGGATTAAATTGATCTACTATATG
Organism: Phyllobates terribilis; assembly: GCF_046119375.1. NCBI lineage: Eukaryota > Metazoa > Chordata > Amphibia > Anura > Dendrobatidae > Phyllobates > Phyllobates terribilis. The sequence continues at coordinate 1,253,451 of NW_027363231.1, forward strand.
CCAAGGGATAACATTCTTGTAAATGGAATACTATCGGAATACTTTAACCTGCGTAGCTGAACTAGACAGGGCTGCCCCTTATCTCCGATGCTCTTCGCTCTAGCGATAGAGCCTATTGCCCTTAAAAAATTAAGTAGGACCACCTGGTGGAAGGTATTAGTGTAAACTCTAGAATAGATAAAGTGGGGTTATACGCAGACGACCTGATCCTCTTTCTAAACAAAATAGAACAATCCCTTCAAAGAGCAATTGACCTTATTAGTAACTTTGGGGAATTATTGGTCCTTAAAATCAATTGGAGCAAATCTGTGGTTATGCCACTTATAGATAACATAACTGAACCGGGTTTTTTTTGGATTAGAGGTACTACAAAAATTCAAATATCTAGGCATTATAATTAATCAAAATCCGATTATGGATCTGAAGGATAATGTGTACCCCATAAAAGATATGAGGAGGAAAAAATTTGAAAGTTGGTCCCAACTTCTATTGTCTGTGGCGGGAATAATTAGCTTAATCAAAATGATTATCCTTCCAAAATGTCTGTATGTATTAGAACATTCTTCCATTATAATCCCCAAAGATTTTTTTCGGAACCTGCACGGCATGATGGCGACATTTATATGGGGCTCAGCAAATCCCAAACTAAGTATTGGATCTCTGCAGAGACCCAAGGATCAAGAGGGTAACGCGGTGCCTGACCTATTTCTCTATTATTTAGCTGGTCAGATACGATATTTGAAGTGTTGGATAAGCAGTGATAAACTAACTAATGCAGAAGCGCATCTTATACATTTATTAAATCAGAATACACCATGGGCTATATTAGAAGGCTCTTACAGACCACCACAGGGCTTATTATTTGCACATAGCCTAGCGATGCAGGTGTGGCGCGAGAGTAAGCATATCGTGGGGTTTACTGATCAAATGGGAGAAACCCGAATACGGGATAATCCTGAATTTCCACAGCTTAAAAACCTACAGGACGTAATCTTCTGGAAGCAACACAGAATAACAACACAATCAGATTTTAGAAAACAAAATTTTATTATCATTTGATCAAATTCGTATAAGGTTTGGAATCCCTCATAGGGATTTCTGCAGATATCTACAAATGAGGCATGCCATAACACATCAATTCCCATATCCTAGAAAGCGAATATCTAAATATCCATTAATAGGAGTACTTAAAACTCAAGAACCTACAGGCGTGGTATCTTCTCTATATATACTTTTCTACTGAATTCTAAAATCACTTCTACCCAACTTTCTGTTGAGAGTAAATGGCGGCAATTAATCCCTTCTATAACTGATGATCAGTTGAATGATGCAATGGAAGCACATACGGTGGTGTCACCAGCCGCCAATAATAAACTTATTCAGTTATATATACTACATCAATCTTACCTGACCGCAGTGAGAATTCATAGAGTTGGTAGAATGGCGTCTGATGAGTGCCACAGATGTGGGGAATCAGGAGCAGATTTCTGGCATCTTATTTGGAATTGTGGAATAATACGCAAATATTGGGGTGAAGTGATAACTACCCTAGAACAGATAATTGGGATACCAATTGAATGCAGTCCAGAGTTATGTGTCTTAGGTGTTGTGGACGAGGAAATGTGGACACACTATGATGGGATATTCCTTCGGGAGGCTATATTTATGGCTAGGACAGCGATACCACTAAGATGGATGGGAGGAAAGTCTCCTACTATCAACCAATGGAAAAAACTACTGAATGATACAATACCGTATGAAAATATAGTATATAGGAATAGGGGATGTCCCCAGAAATTCTAAAGGATATGGGAAAGATGGTGTAACTTTCCCGTAACACACTTAAGGTGCTATGACTTCGTGAATCTCACGTTATGAGTCCTGATATATGCCCTTTTGAGTGCATGGGAAATGATATATGATATATATGGGCTGTAAGAGTGGACCTCTATTGAAACTGTAATTGCTATATGTACTGAATTCTGATAAGGAATGGGCCGGTTTAGTAAAGCGTGCAGTGCTCCACAATGAAGCTTATGTTTCAAACTGTTTGTTGTTTTTTTTCTTTTTCTTTCTTCTAACTGTTTACTCTGATTATTTAGAACGTGATGGAAATTGTATTAAACTGAGAAGGGTTAATGTTTAGATTATCCTGACCTTATATTATGACAGTATCTGTTTGTAACCATTATCCTGTGGAATTTTCCGATAAAAAGAGTTTAAAAAATAACCTGTCTTGGTATTGCAGACCCCCCAGTCCTCTAATAACCTTGGTCGCTTTTCTCTGCACCCGCTCTAGTTCAGCTATGTCTTTCTTATACACCAGAGACCAGAACTGTACACAGTATTCTAAGTGTGGTCGCATTAGTGACTCGCATAGAGGTAAAATTATGTTCGCCTCATGAGCATCTATGCCTCTTTTAATGCATCCCATTATTTTATTTGCCTTTGCTGCAGCTGTCTGACACTGGCCACCAAACGTGAGCTTGTCGTCCACCAATACACCCAGGTCTTTTTCAGTGACAGTTTTGCCCAGTGTTTTACAATTAAGCATATAATTATACATTTTATTTCCTCTGCCCAAGTGCATTTTCTTACATTTATCCCCATTAAAGCTCATTTGCCATTTATCAGCCCAAGCTTCTAGTTTACATAGATCTTCCTGTAATATAAAATTGTCCTCCTCTGTATTGATTACCCTGCAGTGTTTAGTGTCATCTGCAAACATTGAAATACTACTCTGTATGCCCTCTACAAGGTCATTAATAAATATGTTAAAAAGAATCGGGACCAATACTGACCCCTGTTGTACCCCAGTGTTAACTGTGACCCAGTCTGAGTGTGTTCCATTAATAACCACCCTTTGTTTCCTATCACTGAGCCAGTTCTTAACCCACTTACATATATTTTCTCCTATCCCCATTGTTCTCATTTTATGTATCAACCTTTTGTGTGGAACCGTATCAAAAGCTTTTGAAAAGTCCATATACACAACATCCACTGCATTTCCTTGGTCCAGTCCGGAACTTACCTCCTCATAAAAACTGATTAGATTAGTTTGACAGGAACGGTCCCTCGTAAAGCCATGTTGATATTGGGTCATGAGGTTATTCTTCTTCAGATACTCTAGTATAGCATCTCTTAGGAAACCCTCCAGGATTTTACCCACAGTAGAGGTTAAGCTTACTGACCTATAATTTCCAAGTTCGGTTTTTGTCCCCTTTTTGAATATTGGCACCACATTTGCTATACACCAGTCCTGTGGTACAGACCCTGTTATTATGGAATCTTTAAAGATTAAAAATAATGGTCTATCTATGACTTTACTTAATTCCTTCAGTACTCGCGGGTGTATCCCATCCGGGCCCGGGGATTTGTCAACTTTAGTGATTTTTAGACGCCGCCATACTTCCTGCTGGGTTAAGCAAGTGACATTTAATGAAGAATTTTTGTTATCACTAATCATGTTTTCTGTCATGTGATTTTCTTGTGTAAATACTGTTGAAAAAAAATCGTTTAGCATATTGGCTTTTTCCTCATGCAACATTTCACCCATAGTATTTTTAAGTCGGCCAACACTATCATGTTTTAGTTTCTTACTATTTATGTAGTTAAAGAATATTTTGGGATTATTTTTACTTTTTCTCGCAATGAGTCTCTTTGTCTCAATCTTTGCTGCCTTGATTTGATTTTTACAGAATTTATTTTATTTTCTGTATTTATTTAATGCCTCATCACTACCTACTTGCTTTAGTTCTCTAAATGCTTTCTTTTGTCACTTATTGTGCCCCTTACAGCTCTATTTAGCCATAGTGGTTTCCTCCTATTTCTTGCATGTTTATTCCCATAGGGTATATATTGTGCACAGGTCCTATTCAGGATGCTAATAAATGTCTCCTATTTGCTTTGTGTAGTTTTATGTCTCAGGATATCGTCCCAGTTTATTGCACTAAGAACCTCTCTCAACCTTTGGAAATTTGCCTTCCTGAAGTTTACTGTCCTTGTAACCCTTCTACTACACATTTTATTAAAGGATACATGAAAACTTATTATTTTGTTAACACTATTACCCAAGTGACCCCCAGCTCGTATATTTAATATGCGGTATGGCCTGTTGGTTAATATTGGGTCTAGCAGTGCCCCCCTTGTTGAGTCCTGAACCAGTTATGAAAGGTAATTGTCTCTCATAGTTGTCAGAAACCTATTACCTTTGCTTGAACTACAGGTTTGTGTTTCCCAATGTATTTCCGGGTAGTTAAAGTCCCCCATAATAATGACTTCTCCTTGAGTCGCTGCTTCATCTATTTGCTTTATGAGGATATTCTCTGCTGCTTCCATTATTTTTGGAGACTTATAACAAACCCCTATCAGTAATTTACTATTTTTCCCCCTCCCCTTATCTCCACCCACAGGGACTCTACATTTTCATTAGATTCATATATATTCTCACGCAAGATGGGTTTTAAGGATGATTTTACATATAAACACACCTCCCTCCCCCCTCGCTTGTTTGTACGGCCATTTCTGAACAGACTATAATCCTGTAAATTAACTGCCCAGTCATGGCTCTCATCCAGCCATGTCTCAGATATCCCCACCATGTCTTAATTATTTTCCAACAAAATTAATTCTAATTACTCCATTTTGTTGGTGAGGCTTCTTGCATTAGTGTACATGCATTTTATGTATCTCTCTGTACCTCTATTCCTTCTTACTATATTGACTTTTCTAACCCCACCTCCAGTTTCTTTATTTCTGCCCAGGTCACTATCTGCACTATCTTCCCCACCTGTAAAATGAATACCTCCCACCCCCCCAATCCCTAGTTTAAACACTCCTCCAACCTTCTAGCCATTTTCTCCCCCAGCACAGCTACACTCTCCCCATTAAGGTGCAGCCTATCCCTAACGTGGAACCTGTAACCAACTGAGAAGTTGGCCCAATTCTCTAGGAACCCAAACCCCTCCTTCCTACACCAACTCCTGAGTCACTTATTTATCTCCCTCATTTCCCATAGCCTCTCTGGCGTGGCACATGGTACACAAAGTATTTCAGAGAATACCACCTTGGAGGTCCTTACTTGAAGCTTGCAGCCTAAATCCCTGAAATCATCTTTAAGGCCCTTCCACCTACCTCTAACTTTGTCATTTGTGCCAATGTGCACCATAACCGCTGGGTCCTCACCAGCCCCTCCCAGCAATCTGTCAACCTGATCAGCGATGTGCCGGACTCGAGCGCTAGGTAGTCAGCACACTGTTCGACGATCCTTGTCTTTGTGACAGATTGCCCTATCTTTTCCCCTAATAATTGAGTCCCCCACTACCAGCACCTGCCTGGCCTGCCTTGCTCTCCTATTTCCCCCCTTACTGGAGCTGACACTCCTCCGACTTTCAGAGGACATGCCTTGCTGCTGCAGTGCTACCCCTGTACTGACACTCCCCTCAACTTTGCAAACGTATTGGAGTGTGCCAGATCAGGACTAGCCTCCCTTGCATTCTTCCCTCTACCCCCACTTCTAACTGTCACCCAGCTAGCTGCCTCACTGTCCTGCAGCTACCTACTACCACCCTCCCCCACATCTACCCCAGTGAGCAGCTGCTCAGTGAGCAGCAGATGCCTTTCCATATTGTCAATGGATCTCAGTGTTGCCTGCTGCTCATTTAGACCTCGTACCTGGGCTTCCAAACGCACAACGTGCACACATCTCGCACAGCAGTATGCACCCACGACCGGCTGTTCAAGGATTGCATACTTGTGGCAAGATGTACACTGGATAGCATTGTCAATAATGTAGCTCATTTCCTAATGGGGATTGCACTAGACAGAAATGTTAAGTAAAAAGAAATGTAAAGAATTAATAAAATACAGACAGCAATTCAGTCCAAATTCCTCCCTTCCAAACTCCGTGAATCCAAAGTCACTGAATCAGAAGTCACACACTTACTTCCGTTCGGACTTGCGCTCCAGTCACACTCAGCTCGTTCACACTTGCTAAGGAAGAAGATTTAAAGAGTTTTTTTCCCCCTTTAGCAGCAATCCAACCTACAGCTCAATGCACTTCCAAAGGACTGGATGCCCCAACCAGCTGCCCCTTATAAACCAATAATTATAACTCCCTCACCCTTAATGAACCCCTTGTGAGTATAGCTACACCTCAGGATTTAAGTGCAATGTAGTTAACCCTTAAACACGCAGGTAGTAAAATAAGAAACTGTAGAACTGTAGAGAGCAAATAGGTTTTAAAAAGCCCAATAAAATTAAACAGGTAGAAAAGCACTCAGCAGTTCACAATTCAGCAACTCACAGCAATTCACACTGATATTTTCTGCAGGATTCCCAAATACCTTTTCACTGAATCACAAGTCACACACTTTCTTCCATTTGCACTTACGCTCTGGTCACACTCAGCTCGTTCACAGTCGCTTAGTAAGAAGATTTAAAAAGTTGTTTTTTTTTCCTCTTTTGTAGCAATCCAACCTTCAGCTCAATGCACTTCCAATATATTTCTCCATACTGAATAATGGACCCCATGTAATGCTCCATACAGGATTCTGGCCTCCATATAATGCTCCATGCAGGATGGGCCCCATATTTTTATTTATTTATTTTACTCACTTATATAGTGCCATTAATTCCACAGCGCTTTACATACATTATCGTCACTGTCCACATTGGGGCTCACAATCTATATTCCCTATCAGTATGTTTTTGGAGTGTGGGAAGAAATCAATGCAAACACGGGGAGAACATACAAACTCCTTGCAGATGTTGTCCTTGGTGGGATTTGAACACAGGACCCCAGTGCTGCAAAGCAACAGTGCTAATGCTCCATGCAGGCTTGTCCCCATATAATGCTCCATCCAGAATACTGGCCCCAATATAATGCTCCATCCAGAATACTGGCCCCAATATAATGCTCCATCCAGAATACTGGCCCCAATATAATGCTCCATGCAGAATACTGGCCCCAATATAATGCTCCATCCAGAATGCTGGCCCCATATAATGCTCCATTCAGAATACTGGCCCCATATCATGCTCCATACAGGATTCTGGCCCCATATAACGCTCCATACAGAATACTGGCCTCCATATAGTGCTCCATGCAGGCTGGGCCCCAAATAATGCTCCATGCAGGCTGAGCCCCATATAATGCTCCATGCAGGCTGGGCCCCATATAATGCTCCATGCAGGCTGGGCCCCATATAATGCTCCATGCAGCCTGGGTCCCATAGGATGCTCCATGCAGGCTGGGTGGCATACAATGCCCCACATAATGCCCCACGCAGTCAGGGCCCCATATAATGCTCCACGCAGGCTGGGTTCCATATAATGCCCCTCTCAGGCTTGGCCCCATATAATGCTCCATTCAGAATACTGGCCCCATATCATGCTCCATACAGGATTCTTGCCCCATATAACGCTCCATACAGAATACTGGCCCCCATATAGTTCTCCATGCAGGCTTGGCCCCAAATAATGCTCCATGCAGGCTGAGCCCCATATAATGCTCCATGCAGACTGGGCTCCATATAATGCTCCATGCAGGCTGGGCCCCATATAATGCTCCATGCAACCTGGGTCCCATAGGATGCTCCATGCAGGCTGGGTGCCATACAATGCCTCACATAATGCCCCACGCAGTCAGGGCCCCATATAATGCTCCACGCAGGCTGGGTTCCATATAATGCCCCACTCAGGCTGGGCCCCATATAATGCATGCTACCACAAACCACAGGAGTTTTGTTGGCAAAGATAAAAAGACAAGTATTTTATTAAACATATACAGACATAGGACATACAAAAAGGAACAACCCGGCATAAGAAGTGGGGCTGCATAAATACATATAAGTAAGTGAACCAATCCTAAATAGTAAACCTAACAATGGATAAAAACAAGTGCCACAATATTAAACCCTTCGTGGGATAGTTGTCTGAGTGCTATATAGAAAAAGTCTAAAGTTTAAAGAACATTTTGTATATCTAGTGTAACAAATCGCATAAGCACTTAGACTCCCAAAATAAAGATTCAAATCATGATATTGCACGCTTACCCATTATTAAATAGCAGCCACACCAGAAAAAAATCCCCAACGCACGTTTCGCTTTGTATATTTAATCGCTTCCTCGGGGGGAATGCAAAAAAGGACCTTCCATGCCGATTTAAGTATGTTCAGGACCTGCGATCACATGGTCACAGTGGACCAATCACATAATGGTATGTCGGCGCATGCGCACTGAGCCGCGTGCGTCAGCCGCACCGCCCACGGCCATCAAGGCAGACTGCACGTGTCCGGAAGAGCAGGGTGAGTAACCATAGCTCCCAGACAACAAACAGGCTCCATAAAGATGCCGGGGGCGGAGCGGGGACAACAGACAGCGCAGCACACACGCGCACACCATTCAACACAGATTAATGGCAACAGCTAATACACATAAAGAGAAGGCACCAAATGACAATTGTAAATCCAGTCAAAGTGGTATGAATTCATAAATTGAAGGATGATGCCAATTCATGATGCAGGATAATAAATCAAGCTATGGAAGAGAAAAAGAAAAATAAATATACACAGGACAAGAAACATAATAAAACATTAAAAATGTGAAAACATAAAATAATAAAAATAAATGTACCAAAGGGTTACTGTTGTTCACAAAAACGGGGCGAAGCTTAACGTTTCATTAAGGCCATTGGGAAACATAGTTCCCAGTTCTATTATCCATTTGGCCTCTCTCTGAGCTAGAAGTTTTTTTATATTACCTCCTCGGATGCCACCATGGATGGCCTCAATTCCCCGTACCATGAAGGTTTTGGGGTTACTACCATGATGTTGCCTAAAATGGCGTGGGATAGTTTTTAAAGAAGGGATGTCTGTCACCGTCCTTGCTGCACCAATGTCTCTCACATGCTCCCTGATCCTAACCCGCATTTCTCTAGATGTGAGTCCAATGTATATTTTTCCACATCCGCAGGTTGCATGGTATATAACATTAGAGGTCCCACATGAGATGTATTCATTAATTTTATAGTTGCGGTTTCCCGAGGAATTGGAGAACTCAGTACTGCGAGAGACATTGGTGCACGCCAGACAGTGACCACATGGCACACATCCCTTTCTTGGTCCCCTTGACCCAAAAAAATTAGGTTTAGGCGCAACATAATGACTTTTAACCAGAATATCTTTAATATTTCTGCATCTCCAGGAAGTCATAAGAGGAGATGCTGAAATATACGGAGCCAATGAAGGTTCAGTCAATAAGATCGACCAATGTCGTTGCATAATTGTTCTCATAAGTTACCAGTCTTGATTATATGTGGAGATAAATCTAGGTGGTCCAAAATTTTCCTTTGATTTAATAATGGGGCGTAACAGTTTATTACGTGGGGTAGCCCTCGCTCTCCTATACCCTTGTTTAACACACCGTTTGCTGTAGCCTCTCTCCGCAAATCGTTGGGAAAGGTCCCTAGCCTGTTCCTCAAATTTAACCTCAGAAGAGCAAATCCGCTTCATCCTGAGAAATTGACCAACTGGGACAGCCCTAACTGTAGAAACATTATGTGCTGAATCAGCATGTAATAATGCATTCACTGATGTGGATTTACGATAGATATCAGTCTGGATATATCCTTGTTCGTCTACCTCAAGGGAAATATCCAAAAAATAAATTTTTTTAGCACTATATTGGAAGGTCAGTTTGATATTAAAGGGGTTGTCATTAAGTTGGTCCATGAATTGCTCCAGCTCAAAGGCGGTGCCTTGCCAAATAATAAGAAGATCATCAATATATCTTAGCCAGCACTGCACATGGTTGGCGGCCCGCGCCCCCGCATCACCAAACAAACACCTCTCCCAGAAACCAAGGAAAAGGTTTGCGTACGCGGGCGCACAGGCCGCCCCCATGGCAGTGCCGCGTCTCTGCAAATAAAAAGTGTCTTTAAAAACAAAAAAATTGTGTGTTAACACAAACCGGAGCAATTCAAGGACCAAATCACCCAATTGGCTGTCCCAGTTTGAACTCCCCAGGAAGAAGCGGACTGCTCTAATGCCATCTTCATGATCAATGCAGGTATAAAGGAATTCAATATCCGCAGTAACCAACAACATATCTGATTCCACAAAGATCCCGTCCACCCTTCCCAGCACGTCCGTCGTGTCCCTAACAAATGACGGCAAGGTTTCCACCATAGGTTTCAAATAGTAATCTATAAACTTACATATTGGTTCACATAACCCATCTATTCCTGACACGATCGGACGGCCAGGAGGGTCAACGGGATCCTTGTGGATTTTTGGAAGAAGGTAAAAGGTTGGAATTTTTGGGTATTTAACCATTAGTCCCTCAAAAATCTGTTTTGTGATAATTCCTTGATCAAAGGCTACGCAGAGTATGGAGTGCAGCTGAGCCGAAAAAGAAGCGAGGGGTGAGAAAGCTAGTTTTTCATAAATGTTTCTATCTCTCAGTTGTCTGAGAGCCTCTCTCTCATATTTGTTTATAGGCCAGATAACGATATTTCCCCCCTTGTCCGCAGCCTTGAAGACTACATCATCAAGTGCCTGCAGCTCCTTCAAGGCTTGTCTTTGTCTATAGCTGAGATTACCACGTCTTGGTTGTGTAGAGATTTTCTTGAAATCATCCAAAACTAATTTAGTGAAGATTCCAACAGCTGGACATAAGGACAAGGGGGGAAACCTCGTTGATCTGGGTATAACATCCTGAGGGAACATACCTTGTTTCTCAATACTCTGCTCTTGTAATAATTCCTCCAAAATGGAGAGGGCCTCCCGCTCAGCTGTACTATCCAGGCCAAAATCCAATGTACCACGATTATGTAGTTTTTTCATAATCAATTAAAGGGAGAAGATATAAAGATCTTTCATAGCTGTAAACAGATGAAATGGGTTAGTTGGTGCAAAGGACAGACCTCTACTCAGTACTTCGCATTGTGCTGGACTGAGATTATGTGATGATAGATTAATTACCTGTAGGCTTGTCTTAAGGCCCCGTCACACTAAGCGATGCAGCAGCGATCCCGACAACGATACGACCTGTCAGGGATCGTTGCTGCATCGCTAATACATCGCTGGTGAGCTGTCAAACAGGCAGGCTCACCAGCGATGAGGGGAGCAGCGATATCGTGGAAAGAATCGTTCCACGATGTCCTGCTCCCGTTCCCAGCCTGCTGCTTAAGCAGGAGCAGGCTGGTAACTATGGTAAATATCGGGTTACTAAGTGCGCGTGTGCCCCTAGTAACCCGCTGTTTACCATGGATACCACTCTGCTACCGTGCGCTGGAGCCTCCGCTCACCGTAGCAGAGTGGTATCTATGGTAAACAGCGGGTTACTAAGTGCCCGTGTGCCCCTAGTAACCCGCTGTTTACCATGGATACCACTCTGCTACCGTGCGCTGGAGCCTCCGCTCACCGTAGCAGAGTGGTATCTATGGTAAACAGCGGGTTACTAAGTGCGCGCGTGCCCCTAGTAACCCGATATTTACCATGGATACCAGCCAGATCGTTGGTCCCGCTGGTCACACACAGCGATGTGTGCTGGCCAGCGGGAGGCCAACGACCAAAAAATGGTCCAGGACACTTTGCAACGATCAGCGACCTCACAGCAGGGGCCTGATCGTTGCAAAGTGTCACACATAGCGACATCGCTGGTGAGGTCGCTGGTGAGTCACCAAAACCGTGACACAGCAGCGATCTCGCTAGCGATATCGCTTAGTGTGACGGGACCTTTAGTTTTTTTTATCCTGTTGATTGTTTGTCAAATTCTTACGTTTAGCAGCCAATCTAGTTTTGTTGTATATAAAAATAGGGGTTTGGCCATCATTTCCCTCCATACTTGTCTTTGTTTGACTTTCATCCACAGATGTAACGGATACACTTGATCCCGATCTAGAACGAGATCCAGGTCTAGTGTAATGCGTAGTACGTGATCGACTAGTATTCATCTTCCACTTATAAACCCGACTGGTCGCTTTATCATTTGAGTCTCTTTGGAACTTCTTAGTTTTAGTAGATACAATTTCTTTCTCCCATAATTGGAGATCATGATCTAACTCTTCACTGAGTTTTTTCAATGCGTCAGCTGATAATTCCTTTTTTAAGATCTCCTGTAATTCCTCTATTTCGTTTTCAAGACTATTCAATGTGGTTTGATTAAAGTTACATAGTAGTTCCATAAAACCTTTTGCACATGAGTCTGCTAAGTCCTCCCATTTGGACTTGAAAACATCATCTTCCAGAGGGAAGGACGGGAACACCTGCACCCTCAATCCACGGGGAATTAATCCTCTTTGAATGTACTTCTCGAGGAAGGCACGATTCCACCATGTTTTAATCCTTTTATTTAAAAGGCTCTTAAGTCTCACCACCGTTTGTTGTAAACCCTTGTCACTGGTATCAATCATAAAGCCAGAGTCATCCTTAAACACTTCATTCAATTTAAGGAGCCACGCCTGATCACGGGCCCTAAAGTCCATATTACCCTTTGAATCTGCTGTGAAGGACACAGAAAAATAGACAATTAACCATACATTCATCAGGTGCATAGTAATGAACCACTCTACCCAAGTTTGGGTCCCAAAATATGAGAAATACTGGCCCCATATCATGCTCCATACAGGATTCTTGCCCCATATAACGCTCCATACAGAATACTGGCCCCCATATAGTGCTCCATGCAGGCTGGGCCCCAAATAATGCTCCATGCAGGCTGAGCCCCATATAATGCTCCATGCAGGCTGGGCTCCATATAATGCTCCATGCAGGCTGGGCCCCATACAATGCTCCATGCAACCTGGGTCCGATAGGATGCTCCATGCAGGCTGGGTGCCATACAATGCCTCACATAATGCCCCACGCAGTCAGGGCCCCATATAATGCTCCACGCAGGCTGGGTTCCATATAATGCCCCACTCAGGCTGGGCCCCATATAATGCTTCATCCTGTATGGGCTCCATATAATGTCCCATGTTGTATGGCCCCCATATAATGCCCCATCCTGTATGGGTTCCATATAATGCCCCACCTTGTATGGGCCCCATATAATGCTCCATGCCTCCATACATAAAATAATCAAATACTCACCTCTCCTGCTGCTGCTACTCTGCTCTGCTCCGGACTCCTCAGCGTCGCCTTCTTCCTCCTCTCTGCGCTGTGACTGCGCGCCGGAGTACCCGACGGTGAGTGGGCCCCCCGTCTGCTCAGGGGGGCCCCGGCGCTTGCCTGGGTGCTGATGCCGGGCCTGGTTATAAGGTATAGCAGTACAAGATCACTGCTATTCCTTATGACCTGTCAGTGCTGCAAAATGTACTGTGCATGATCAAGCTATCTTGCTAGTGCCTGGTGACCCGAATGTCGACATGACAACACTGGCACTGAGTGCTGGCTGTCATTTGTCAGAATCAGCTGACACCTGGCAGCGATCACGCCCGCATAGCCTCTGTGCCCACGCGATTGCCAAGATGTAATAATGCGTATCTGGTCCATAAAGCCCAGAGCACACGGACGTATTATTACGTATAATGTCAGAAAGGGGTAAAAATAATTTATGTCTTTTGTATTATCAACCAAACCTGCTTCTTTGGTGCGATTTTTTTTTTTTTTTAAAGGTAGATTTTCTTCTTTTACCTTATATAAAGGTTCTCTGAATTAATGTTTAAGACATCTTTAAGCTTGTTTCAAATTCAGGAGATCATTTTGAACCCCTATAGTTAAGGATTTTTTGTGTAACCTTTCTAGAGTGCTTATTTGATAGAGCAAGGAGGAAACTTCTTTTTCTCTAACCTTTTTTAGGTGGGAACTTAGCGCGAGCAATTCACCTCGAATAACAGCTTTATGTGCTTCCCAAACCACTGGGGGAGGGGTGCCAGATCCTGAGTTTTCAAGGAAGTAGAAATCTAAAACCTTGGATATTTTGGTAATAATTTCCTCATTACCCAGCATAGATTTGTTTAACCTCCATGTAAAGTGAAGCTATGGCCAATTCCAAGAATACAGGTTCATGATGAGATAGCGTTATAAAACCAATTGAGGTAGATTTAATCAGGGACAAACACAAGCTTTGAAGAAAGATGTAGTCGAGGCTATGATATGTGGAGTGTGGATTAGAGAAAAAAGTTAATCTTTCATAGAGGTTGAGGAGGCTCCAGATGTCAATAAGTTGTAAGGAATTTAAAGATAAATGGATTCTTTTGAGGGCTCTTTATGATAAAGTGGAGAGAGCAGTGGAAATGTCAAAGAGTGGATTTAAAGTGGTGTTAAGATCTATACCTAGTATGAGAATGCCCTCTTTGAAGGAATTCAGGGTCTCTAATGTTCTGATGAGCCATGCTGATTGGCCCTTGTTTGGTACTTCAAGGTTACAGAGTGTGACAGTGGTATTAGTAACATATCCCTTAACAAAAACTTATCTGCCTTCTGCATCAATTAAGTGATGTTTTGACGTGAAGGGCAAAATTTTGGGTATTGCAATGCTAACTCCCTTAGCTGTAGCTGAGCTACACCTATGGAACCATAGACGAAACTTACCGTATTTTTCGGACTATAAGACGCACCAGACCATAAAATGCACCTAGGTTTTAGAGGAGGAAAAGAGAAAAAAAATATAAGCAAAAAATGTGGTCATGATGCCCTGTTAAGGGGGAGGGGGTCTGCTGCTGACACTGTTATAGGTGTAATGTCCCCTAATTCTGTTAATATCCCCATCCTGGTATATATGGCCTTCTCTTTCCTGTTATACATGGCCCTCATCCCCATCCTGATATGTATGGCACCCCAATCCCCCATCCTGGTATGCAAGGCTCCCTCATCCCTCTTCCTGGTATGTACAGTATGGCACCCTTCATCCTGTTATGTATGGCCCCCCTCACACCCATCCTGGATTGTATGGCACCTTCATCCTCTTCCTGATCTGTATGGCACTCTTCATCCCTATATGTATGGCCCCCCTCATCCTGGTATGTATAGCCCCCCTCGTCCTGGTTTGTATGGCTCCCTACATCCATGTATGTATGGCCCCCTTCATCCTTGTATGTATGGCCCCCCTCATGCCTCATCCCTGTATGTATGGCCCCTCTCATGCCTCATCCCTGTATGTATGGCTCCCCTCATCCCGCTATGTATGGCCCCCCTCATCCTTGTATGCATGGCCCCCTCATCCTGGTAGCCGCACAGCAGCTAAAGTGTGCGCGCTATTAGGGAGAATGAATGGTCACTGCTCCCCATACACGCAGTCCCAGCATGGTGAGCAGTGACTATTCCATTACAGAGCGTGACACAGCGCTGGAGGAGAGAGGAAGTGAGTATGAGTGTTTATTTTTTTTTTCTGTGCAGCGTGACGGGTATTAGGGGGTACCAAGCATACCTGAATGAGGTGGGCTTAAATACAGGGATGAAAGAGGCCATACATACCGGGATGAGGGGGGGCCATACATACAGGGTGCCATACTTACCAGGAGCCGGGCTGCAGGCACAGTGTGCCAGTTATTAAGGAAAATTAATATTCACTACTCCCCACGCCCATGGACGTGGGGAGCAGTGAATATTCATTTTCTTTAGTAGCGGGCACAGTGTAGGCTGCAGCAGGTGGCTGCTGCCTCCTATGCACCGCTATTCCGCCACTGTCGCTTCCCCCACCACCCACAGCCACAGTATTTATGTATATCGGACTATAAGACATACCCCCACTTTGCTCCAATATTTTGGAGGAAAAAATTGCGTCTTATAGTCTGAAAAATACAGTAGATCCAGAAATATTTGGAGTGCGGCCTGATTTGCAGGCTATTGAAGCATACTATGGAACCTTGATTTCCAAATGAAAACCTTCTGAACTGTGTCAATGACTGCCTTCTGGACATCTGTCAAGTCAACAGTCTTTCCCATGATTGTGGAGCCTACTGAAAAAGATTAATGGATCTTTTTAAACGCTTAGGAAGCCTTTGCAGGTGTTTTTTTGTTAATTATTTTAATTTGCTGAGATAATTAGTTTTGTGTTTTCATTGTCTGTAAGCCATAATCATCAACATTAGCAGAAATAAACACTTGAAGTAGATCACTCTGTTTTTAATGACCCTATATAATATATCAGTTTCACTTTTTGTATTGAAGAACTGAAATGATTTAACTTTTTGATGATATTCTAATTTAGTGAGATGCACTTGTACTTGTAACTTGAAGACATACTTGTAACTTGAAGGTGAGCATGTGGGTAAACATTTTGTAGTACAGAGTCAAAGAAAAATATTTATGGTGTGATGTGTTCACTACGGACCCTCTCTTTATCATAATTATATTCTCACCACATTTTACTATCACTTTCATTTTACTATTACTTAAACAAAAGCCAAGTTTTATGTCCTGCTACAGATAGATTATTGCAATGGTCTTCGGCCTTCCTGCAATTTATTGTAATTTCATCCCTCCAAGGAACATTTCTTCTGCAGGTTTATTCAAACACGACATAAACCAGTGCAGAGATCAACATAAACGTGGCCTTTCTGGCAATATGAGAAAACAAAACATAACTTATAGCACAGTCCATATACCTGTTGGGATCTGTCCCCTCAGGGTACAATCAACAGTCCTGCACAGTTGCACATAACCACTTCCCTGGAGGTCTCTGGCCTCTACACACACAGAGAGAGAAAAAAACCATCAGTGGCTGGGCATTAAATTTCCTGAACCAAACCCTTGGGGTGGAGATGTGGTGAGCAGACGCTGCTGCATGTAACAGAGCAGGGCTTGAACAGCACAGATGCCGGGGAAGCGGCCCTGTACAGATGCCGGGGTAGCGGCCTGGGCCCCGATAACGAGTGGGCCCCACTGATGGCCCAGGGCCATGTGACATGCCTGAGGCCCTGCACTGCCACATGACTGAGGAGCTGGACGGGACACAGGCCAGGGGGCAGGTGAGCGAGCTTCCCCAATCCCCATATAAAAAATATTTCTAATGTGTGTGCGCATGTATGATGTGAATGTCTGTGTATGTCAGTGTGTATGACTGTGTATATATATATTGATATCTGTTTTATATGTGTCTTTAAGAATGTGCTCAAATATGTATGTGTATGTATCTAAGCATGTCTGTATATTGTGTGTGTATATCTGTGTACCATGTTCATGTGTGTATGTGTGTGCATACCTGTGTGCCGTGTGCATGCGCATGTCTGTGTACTGTGTGTGCATGTCTGCGTATTGTGTGCATGTCTGCGTATTGTGTGCATGTCTGCGTATTGTGTGCATGTCTGCGTATTGTGTGCATGTCTGCGTATTGCGTGCATGTCTGCGTATTGTGTGTGTGCGTGTCTGCGTTTTGTGTGTGTCTTCGTACTGTGTATGTGAGCGTGTCTGCGTATTGTGTGTGTGTGCGTGTCTGCGTATTGTGTGTGTGCGTGTCTGCGTATTATGTGTGTGTGCGTGTCTGCGTATTGTGTGTGTGCGTGTCTGCGTATTGTGTGTGTGCGTGTCTGCGTATTGTGTGTGTGTGTCTGTATTGTGTGTGTGTGCATGTTTGCGTATTGTGTGTGTGCATGTTTGCGTATTGTGTGTTTGCGTGTCTGAGTATTGTGTGTGTGTCTGCTTATTGTGTGTGTCTGCGTATTGTGTGTGTGTGTGCGTGTCTGCGTACTGTGTGTGTGTGTGCGTGTCTGCGTACTGTGTGTGTGTGCGTGTCTGCGTACTGTGTGTGGGCCTGCGTGTCTGCGTACTGTGTGTGGGCCTGCGTGTCTGCGTACTGTGTGTGGGCCTGCGTGTCTGCGTACTGTGTGTGTGTGCGTGTCTGCTTACTGTGTGTGCTTGCATGTCTGCGTACTGTGTGTGCGTGCATGTCTGCGTACTGTGTGTCTGTGTGCGTGCATGTCTGCGTACTGTGTGTGTGTGCGTGTCTACATACTGTGTGTGTGCCTGCGTGTCTGCGTACTATGTGTGTGCGTGCGTGTCTGCGTACTATGTGTGTATGTCTGTGTACTGTGTGTGTGTGCGTGTCTGCGTACTGTGTGTGTGTGCCTATCTACATACTGTGTGTGTGCCTGCGTGTCTGCGTACTATGTGTGTGCGTGCGTGTCTGCGTACTGTGTGTGTGTGCGTGTCTACATACTGTGTGTGTGCCTGCGTGTCTGCGTGCTATGTGTGTGCGTGCATGTCTGCGTACTATGTGTGCGTGTCTGCGTACTGTGTGTGTGCGTG
Source organism: Phyllobates terribilis (assembly GCF_046119375.1). Classification (NCBI taxonomy): domain Eukaryota; kingdom Metazoa; phylum Chordata; class Amphibia; order Anura; family Dendrobatidae; genus Phyllobates; species Phyllobates terribilis. Next base: position 1,271,642 of record NW_027363231.1, read on the forward strand.
TCTGCGTACTGTGTGTGTGCGTGCATGTCTGCGTACTGTGTGTGTGCATGCATGTTTCCATATGTGAAGGATGAGGTGGCAGCCTGGGACCTGTGTTGTGTACCTATATTTCTCCGCCGTATCTGTGCTTCATGAATCGTGGTATGTGCTAAAGGCGTCTACTGAGACTCTTTCGCCCGGGGCCCACAAAAACCAGGAGCCGGTCCTGGTAGGAGATCTGCTATGTTCCCAAATGATAATCCGCATGTGCTATGCACATGCTGCGGAAATTTCCGCTGCGGTTATCATTGTGGAAAAGTCCGCAGCACTACCAATTATTTTGCGGAATCGCGGTGATTTCGCCACCATTGACTTGCATTGAATCGCTTAATATCCGCATGACTACATGTGCACATGTGGATATTAAGCGATTCAATGTGCGGATGGTACCCATGTCTGGATAAGAGGAGACTCTCCTCCAGACCCGGGTACCATAGTACCTGTAAAGAAAAAAAAAAGAATTTAAAATAAAAAATACATTATACTTACCTTTTGATTTGTCCCCAACCTCCATAGCGTCCTGGCTCCCCGGCAGCTCACGTTGGTCTAAAAGGACCTTCCATGACGTCATTTATTCATGTGACGGGTCACATAACCGCTGACGTCGGTGGTCGCGTGACCCGTCGCATAACTAAATTACGTCATGGAAGGTCCTTTTACACCACCACGAGACACCGTAGAGACCGGACGCATCGAATTAGGAGACCGGGGGCCATCGGAAGGTGAGTATATGGTTTTCTTTTTATTTTTTACCATTTTTATTCTTTATTTTAACAAACTTGGTCACTCTTTATAAAATCCATGCCGTTTGCTTGGATTTATATAGTTTTACCAAGTTGTCAAGCACTTTCCAAGTGATGCTAAAATCGCTTAGAAAGCTCTTGACAACCCGCATGCGAAATCGCATGATCAAAACCCTTCACAAACGTTTTGTCTGCCAGGTAGATGCAGAAACGCTCAGGAAAAATCTGGAGCATTTCTGCATCATGGGCACATAGCCTGACAGCCACTCACAAAAAAGATCCAACCCTGTCATGGCCGATTAACCCCTCTGAGCACATAACATGCTGGAGTCAAATGGTTTTCACATCACGGGAGATAGCAATCTGCGTGATGCATATCTCCCCCCTACTTACATTGCCAGTGATCCTTTCAAACCGTCCTGTGGCAGGTTTTGACAACTAGATGTGGTGTTCAGCTTTCACACCATTTATGGTTTCTGGTCTCCGTCAGAATACCGACTCTGGATCAATCTTACGGAACGGAAAACAATTTTTCTGACTCTCAGTTTTTCCTCATGCTGAGGAACCTTTAGCTTTGAGAACAGATGAACATCTCGACAGCGATGGCCTACTTTGAACCATTAGCAGAGCACATAGTGTGGTTGCTGACTTTGCCAGGCTAGTTAAACCTTGTGTCTGTTCACTTGGCTTGTTGCATTCCGTGACATGCTGTAACATTCCCAGAGTCCCCTATTCAAAAGAAAGAGACTAAAAAAGGCTTCTTTCAGGCTCATTATGGAGGAGAAAGTTTCTGCATACCATTTGTTTATTGTAAAGGAAGCGCAGTGGGATGTGCCTTCCTACACAGAATGCCACAGCAAAGGAGGGTATACTATGTAATATAGGTTTTCCTTAGTCAGCTTCTATAGCGGATAGATGCCTTGACACTCATCCTGACCGTGGCCAATGTCAGACATATACCTCTTGAGGGCATGCACCTACCAGTGAACACAAATGCTGTGTATACCTAGCTTCACAGTTGATCACATTAGTTTGAACTTCTTTAGTGCCAATGTCAAGTGTGACAGTGACATTTAACTGACTACTACATAGTGGTCCTCAGTTCTGTTGACCATCGGCCCTCCATGTAGTACAACCACAGGTTTCTGAAGGGTTATTGTAAAGTTTTTTGTTTTATTTTTAAGTAGTAAATGAAAACTCTATGTAAATTTGGAATCTCATAAGTAAACTGGCCTGTAGAGCAGAGTCAACATATCACCAACAGATTACCATTAAGTGAACGGCGCTAATCAGTGATGAGAGAACACTAAAATGCTCAGGTGCTCGTTGCTAAGGTCAGGCAAATCGTAATGCTCGGATGGTCAACACAAGCAGCCCAATGTTATTCAGTGGGAAACTCGAGCATTTTTCCGGCGGTTCCCCTGGAGTTCTGAAGGGGGCCGAAAAATTGGCCAAATCGGTGGAAACAGTGCTGAATTGTTATGGAAACAGCATGGGGAAGACCTCTGGAAGCATTGACTCCCTGGTCACTGCTGTTAACATTTTTACTCCACTTTTACTGACTGCGAATAAAACATACAAAAAGTAAGCCAAAATGGACTTTCCTTGAAAAAAATGGTAAGGAACATTCTTTCCAGGGTAATGACTTGTATGTAAAGCAAAAACACAAATGCTCCACCAAACGTTGGGTTATGTTCACACATAGCGTTTTTGATGCGTTTTTGCACTTTTGCATTGCTTTCAACAATGAAAAATACATACATCAGTAAATGTGATTTTAACATTTTACTACCTTATCTGGCCATATGGTGTTTAAGACATGATCAGACAAATCCTGTTTCATTTATGAAGGAGGTACTCTGAAAGTCGCAAAGCCTATTTTTACAAGGCCTTCACTTTGCCCTTACTATTGTTAGACAGCCGTCAGCCGGCTATGCTTTGTTGTTCCCATTATTAAGGAGTGGGTCTCTTATTGTCACGGGTGTAAAATAATACTTCTTTCTGTATTATTTTCTCTACTGAGGACTTCTCAAAGTATCAATATCACGATATTCTTATAAAAAAATGTATCTATTTATTCTTGGATTGTCCATTAAAAAGAATCAGATTGCAGCAGGTACATACAATAATTAGTTATAAAGTAATTGTCCATTTGTCCATAATTAGCTTAATTGTTGAGATTCACCCATCTTTCCTTGGATCCTGGCTGGTAAATCATGTCTTTGTCCAGCACGTGTCCAGGCCTACGTCAGCTGCTTCTCAGCATGCATGAAGATTCTTCTTGTGGGGTGGGAAGAACAAGAGAGCCCCCCCTTTCTGTACCATGGGCTTTTATAGCCAGTCGTATGGCACACCTGTTCTACATATGGTAGTGAACTAAAAATACACACACAAATAGCGCATGTCAACTAGACACGATGGCTGATGCAATCCTTGTATAGAACTCAAAATTAAGGATAAAATGAATATCCATTATTAATTAACATTCCAAATGAATTTCCATAATTAACCATTTAGCAACGGGTGTGTCAGAAGTGGCAGACTGTCGCCCTGCAGTTGGCTGCAGGAGATCTCTACTTTTGGCATTACAGACATCTTACAGACTGTCTCTAGGACCTAGCGGCTACCTTCCTCTTGTTAAATAACTCCCTGGTCTGGGTGTATAAATACCTGCTGTGTATCATAGGGAGGTACTGGCAATATTCATTTACTTCTTGTGAAGGCTTTTGCAAGAGCAGTACTGCTTCCTCTCTGGTGCCTGAGTACGTGTGCGCATTTGTTTGGAGTTGTCTAAAGCTAAACAATTTCCCCTGTTTGTCGTCCCTTATTGCCTTTAGTGTTCTGTGGGGATCGACTACTGGTCATCTCCTCCCTTCCCTAGCCTGAGTCTAACGCCAGGGAAGGACAGAGCGAGGTACGCGTGCGACGATTGGTGAAGAGCCAATATAGGGTCGATAGGGGAGATGGGATGACATTATACCAGACTAGGAGGTTTCCACTCCCCCCTTTCCCTAGAGTCTGGGCTCTCTTTTTCTCTTCCCTTTGTGTTGCTCTAAGTCTTTCCATACTTTGCATGACGTTATCGCCGGCCAAGCACATTTTGAAAAGGAAAAAAAAAACAAAAAAATAACCTGACACTTTTTTTCTCTGTGTGTTTTTGGGCGTGGACCTTTTTTTTTTCCTTTCTCCCCTGGTTTGGGTTCAGTTGCAGAGCTCGCAGAGTAGTTCCGCTCTCTGTCTCTGGAGGTGAATGACCAGGTTGCCAATGTTGGGTCTCTGCATGTAGGCCTGCCCAGCCTGAACCCAAGGTTGCCCTCCCGGACAGGTATTCTGGAGGTAGGGACAAATTTTTTGTAATCAAGGAGGCATGCAAATTGTATTTTGAACTTCGTCCCTATTCCTTCTGAAATGAGGAGCAACGGATTGGAATTGTGATCTCTCTACTGCAGTGAGATCCTCAGTCGTGGGCGTTTTCTTTACCGCAGGATTTGGTTTGTCTCCAGTCTTTGGAGGTTTTTTTTGAGGCTCTGTCCCTCATCTATGATGACCCTGACCGAGTCGCCTTGGCTGAGTCGGTTAGTGTAAATGTACAATTCAGAATTCTGTATATGGGCAACGGATTCCAAATGGAATGACTCAGCCCTTAGAAGTCAATTTTGTGAGGGGCTTTCTGAAAGGTTGAAAGATACCTGAAACCCCTCAGTCCTTGGAGGCTGCCATGCCGTTGGCCATACGTCTTCATAGATGCCTTTGGGATAGACGAGTGATACCACCTTCTCCGAGGCCTTCTGGTCGGGGTTGTGTACCTCTGCAGGGGGAGCGGTCTAGGGGTGTACCAGTACTGGGGGAGGTGGAGGAACCCATGCAGTTAGGGGGTATCTCTGCATCATACATCTCCCTGAAGATTTGCAAGAAAATATGCGTATTTTTTTTGTGGGAAAAAGGGACATTTTGTTGGGACCTGTCCTTCAATTCCTAAACAAAAGGAGACTCGATTAACTCTTGGTAGTCTGGAGTTGGATAACCAAGGGGTGCATTTGTGGCCAACCTGCAGTTCCAGCTTTGTCCTGACAGCAGATGTGGTGCTAGAGAGCAAAACCGAGAAAATTTCTGTGTTTGTTGACAGTGGTGCCGGAGTCGGCATGGTTGATGCTGAGTTTGTGAAAACTCATGGTCTTGCTTGCTGTACTTTAGATAAACCTATTTCCATTTTCCCCATCGACTTGGCACCACTTGCTCAGAAAGCATTTACTCAGATTGTACATAATGTAAAACTGAGGGTGGGGTGAGTTCATTGTGAAATATTTCCTTGCTATGTCTTGGACAATCTTCCCACACCGATTGTTTTGGGTATTTCCTGGCTTGTTAAACATAACCCATTGGTGGATTGGCAAATGGGAGATTATTGAATAGGGAGATTACTGCCATGAGAACTGTTTAGATATTTCCCTTGCTACTGTCTCTACGGAAATATCACCTGCTTTTCTGTCTGGTTTTGAGGATGTTTTTTCTGAGAGGGGGTGTCAGGATTTGCCTCCTCGTCGTTTTTATGACTGTCCTATTAAACCTAGCCCCGGAGCTAAACTACCGAAGTCCAGACTGTATAATCTTTCTGGCCCTGAGAGACAAACCATGAAGGATTTCATTGCGGAAAGTCTGGAGAAGGGACATATCAGAACCCAATCTTCGTCCGTGGCGGCAGGGTTCTTCTTTGTGAAGAAAAAAGATGACTGTCTACATCCCTGTTTAGATTTCCGGGCATTAAATCAAATTACTATCCTTGGCCAATACAATCTTCCTCTGATTCCTGATTTGTTCATCAAGGTTGTTGGAGCTAAGGTAGTCTCCAAGTCGGATTCAAGGGGAGCCTCCAATCTGGTTAGAATCAGAGAGGGGGAAGTCCAGAGCTGTAAAGTCGAGGTCGGTGTCCATTTTGGTGGAGTCTTAATCGTAGTCGGTATAAAATGCTGGGCTGTGGAGTTGGTAAACCAAACCTTCGACTCCAACTCCGACTCCTCGATTTCCATGACACCCACTCCAACTCCGACTCCACGATTCCATCGTATATTGCTTTGGAATTCCTAACTAAATAAACCATCAATTCTCTCCCTAGCTCAGCAGCACCTCTCCCTACTCTGCCTGTCTGAAGGGTAGGGTCTTTATGACCGACAAATCTTGAATCTGGAATTTCTATGAACAATAAAATATTTCAGTCTATGTGAAGAAGCCAGTGCCAGGTCCTACTTGTGCACCGAAGTATACCCAGAAGTGTAGTGTTTGGTATCATAAGTATTTTTTCTCAGGAGTTGGAGCCAAAACCAGGAGTGGGTGATAAATGAAGAATTTGTGCTTTTGTTTCTATTTTATACCTTTTCTTTGATTGTTCTTCACCTGGTTTTGACACCCACTCCTGAAAAAATATACTGACCGAATACTGACCAAATACTCATAGTGGGGCCGCGGCCAAATACGGATAGTGGGGCTATGGCCTAAGGCCAAGGATTGAAACTCACAACTTAGTCATTGAATTCGGGTTTTTTCTTTTTGTCCCATTGCCACAGGTATATAAAATCCAGCACCTAAATATGCAGCCTGCCCCTTCAAACATTTGTAAAAGATTGACTCATTTTAAAGAGCATCCTGAATTCAGCATGTTTCTGTAAGGCCTCATACCCATATGTGAGAAAAAAAAGGTCCGTATTCTAGACCGAAGAAACGGACGAGTGCCATGCGAGTGTCATGCGACTGCTATGCGATTTTTCACACCTAGCATCCGTATGGCATCTATATACAATGCGTTTTTTTTCTCTGCAGCTATTATTCTGCAATCACTTACAGGATCATTTACAGTGTTCTGTGCTACAGAATGGTAATGTATCCGTAAAAATCAGATGGCATACAGATGGTCCGTATGCCGTCCGTTTTTTTTCCTCGCACCTATTGACTTGCATTGGCGAGTCTCGTCCGAGATACGCGGCAATATGCAGCATGCTGCGATTTTTTTTCTCAGTTCGATTTCAGCTGAGAAAAAAAATCGCAAATTAGATGTAACCCATTGATTAACATTGGTCAGAGTGCAATCCGTTTTTTTATCGGATTGCACTCTTCCGTTTTTCTCGCAAGTGAGCCCTAATAACATGTTGTCACAAGTCAGTTCATGAAAGTCCAAAACAGACATGGTTGGGTGAGTTTGGAGTGGAAGAACTTGACTGACCTCAACTCTATCAGATACATTTTGGCTGAACTAGAGATTACAAGCCAGGTCCTCTTGTCCAACATCAGTCGCTAACCTGATAAATTCTCTTCTGGATGAATAGATAAAAAATTGCACACACAAAAAAAAAGGTTTTTTTTAAATGCCTTCCAAATGCGTGGGAGCTGTAATATTTGCAAAACGAGATCAACTCCATATTAATGACCATGCATTTAGAATGGAATATCATAAAAGCTCCTTTGGGATTAATGTGTATGTGTCCCAATTGTTTTATCCCAATAGTGTGTAATAGGTTCTGCATGTGTAAATCTTAAGGTGAATGAGAATTATAATCAGTTTTTGTATAAATTGTAGGAAACTATAAACAAAAAGAAAAAGCAAAAAAAACAGTCCATTGGAAGACGCCGGTAACAGATAATGAAGATGAGGAGGTGCAACCAAGGTAAGCAAGAAATATGGCTATCATTCCGGTATTGTTACATTGTAGTATAAGGCTCTGTTCACATGTCCAGTAGTTATTTCCATTTTTGGATCCATTTGATATGATAAAAATGGAAATATTCAATGCAAAATTATGTCATTTAAATGGGGACGAGAATGTCTTAGGCTGTGTGCCCACGTAGCGTTTTTCAAGCGTATATGCTGCGGAATTTCCGCAGCGTAAACGCTTGTAAAACGCATGTATATCCGCCCCCCATTGTCCCCAATGGCATTCCGCAATGTCAATGCCCATGCTGCGGATTTTTCCGCAGCGTATATGCTGCGGTCAAAAATCCGCAGCATGTTCATTAATTTTGCGGAAGCGCTGCGGGATCAATGTGCGGATGGTACCCAAGTCTGGAGGAGAGGAGACTCTCATCCAGACCTGGGTACCAAAGAACTTGTAAAAAAAAGAAAAAATAAAGTTTATACTTATCTTCTGATGTTTTCCCTCCGTCGCGCTGTTGTCTGAAGGACGTGCCACGTCATTGAGTCATGTGACCCATCACATGACTCAATGACGTCACCGCAGGTCCTGCACACAACAGCGAGAGCCGCTCAAGACTCCGGACGGGGCAGAGAATGCATCGGTAGGTGAGTATAAACTTTATTTTTTACCATTCTGATTCTTTTTTTTAACTATTACTTGGTCACACTATATAAATCCATGCCGGTTGCATGGATTTATATAGTATGAACAAGTTGTCAAGCACTTTTCCAAGTGATGCTTAAATCGCTTGGAGAAGTGCTTGATAACCCGCATGCGGAAATGCATGCAAAGACGCCTCACAAACGCTTCTACCTGGCGGGAAAACCGCATGTAATATCCGCATGCGATTTTCCCGCCAGGGAGAAGCGTAAAAAATATGCTTCAGGTCCGCAACGTGGGCACATAGCCTTAAATTGTCTTCTTTTTTTACTACATTCCATTTTTTTAGCATGATAAATGTGAGGAGCTGCCCATTTTCTAAAGACTATGATACTTTTCCAGCAATGGACCACCATTTTTGTTAATATTATTATTGTGTTTTATTAGTGATTTACTTGTCATGTTTTATAAAGTTCTGCTAACTTGTCAGTGTGTACACTAGATTCACTTGTAAAATGTCCAGCATTCCACTAATCTGTATCTCAGGACATCTTTATCACAGGAGTCCATTGTTTCAAACAGCCAATGGTCTCATTAGGTGAGTGGATTGAGACACAGTGGAGCCGTCATCACAGGGGGTCTTACATCTTTTCTCAAATGAAGGCTTCTAGAATATTCTTCATTGCTTTTGGCTTACAGTGAATGCTTGAGTGGGAGGGTGATCACTTCTGTGCTGGGAGGGGGCTGACCCCAGAGATGTAGAGAAAAAGACATGTTTTAGTGGGAGAGTTGATGTAAGGACACTGAAGAGATAGGACCTATGGCTGTGGCAGAAGAGATGATGGATGGATGGCTTGTGGAGTGTTGGAGCTCAGTTATCAACTGATCCCAGGTTGAGAACTTAAGGACTGAGAGAACTGTATTTTGGCCATTTACTTGGAATGCAAAATTATGTCATTTAAATGGGGACAAGAATGTCTTAAATTGTCTTCTTTTTTTACTGCAGTCCATTTTTTTAGCATGATAAAAGTCAGTGTTACATGGATTTTAATGGATGTCATCTGCCGTGCCACCTGTTAACTAATTGTTTTTTAGAACTGTGAATGCCCAGAACACTGGATAATTCAAAAATCACAGAATGCAAAAATACCCCACAGGAAACCCAAAACAGTATTTCAATGTGAAAGTAGTGGACAACCCCTTTAACTGTATTGACTGAACAGTACCATTATATGCCACCATAACATTACTAAATATGTAACTGTAACGAATACTGCCATAAAGCTAGTAAATTATAAAATAATACTTTTCTAACATGACTTTAGCACCACCATACTGTAACTGAAAAGCAACATCATATTGTGACTTGATTGCTTGGGGGCTCAGCAGTTGGATCCCCAGCAATCAGTATGTTGTCACTTAATTCTAATTCTCATATAGAAGTTGGCTAAACCTATAATTTGGTCTTGAATCGGTTGACTATCTAATGTCTGTGGGGGCAGGGCTGATTGTAGCTTTTTTGTTGCCAGACGTGAATATTCAAGTGTCACTGCTCCCAGCAGTTCAATATAAACCTGTAATGAATAGACACAATTCCATCATTGTTTTTTTTGGAGTTTTGCTTTTAAGATATTGATTGTGTGGTAAAAGTGACATGTGAACATGATTCTCCAGGTCATTGCAATTACAGCAGTACCAAACTATCATAGATTTTTACTTTTTGTAAAAAAAAATGAAGATTTGGTTTGTGATGCCATTTTTGAAGACCTGTTATATTTTTATTCTTCTGTCCATAGAGCAATGTGAGGGCTGTTTCTTGCTTTGTAAGTTGAAATATTTATTGAAATCAATTCTGAGTGCAGAGAACATTTTGATGGCTTTTTGCTGCATTTTTAGGTGTGAAAAAGCAGTTCTATTACTTTTTTTCTCTGTACTGTATGGCTAGGTTGACACATGTTGGGTTTTTCAGTGTTTTTTGCTGCAGATTTTTATGCAAATTTTCAGCTGCATTTTGCAGTACCAGCAAAGTCTATAAGAAACCAGAATTCTCTATTCACACATCTTTTTTTTGCGTAATTTGGGCCTTGGTTGGGTTTTGGAAAATATAGCATGTCACTTCTTTTAGCGTTTTTCCCCCATAGGAAGTAATGGGTGGGGAAAAAAATGCTGAAAAAACGCAGGTAACGTTTTTTCAGCGTTTTTGATGGCAAAATAGAATGGGGTTCTTTTTTCACAGAACTTTATGTACATGCATAAATAGAGTGTGGGGTTTTTACTCACTTGGGTGTGTCAGGAGCAAACAGGAAGCATTTTCCTTTAAATGTTCTTGTCAGTTTATTACTTCATAAACCAGACAAAAGCGTTCCTTTCCTGTGTTATACAGTTCAACTACCTTTTCCCATAGATCCATTGACAATTCTTTTACTTTCCCCATGACTCACAATCCACAAACGTCAGTGGCTGAATGAAAGATGCAAGAGTCTGTCTGGATCCCAGAAACTCACTCAGCTTTTATGCACACATACTGATTACAAGCAAACAGGTCACAGGTGAGGGTGTTACCTTTAGTAGCCATTCAAACCCATTTGTGACAAATTCTGTGCATGTTAAAAGGCCAAAATCACCAGGGTATGTGAACTTTTGATCAGGGTCATTTGGATGTTTTTGGTTGTCATTAAGATTTAAAAAGAGAACACAGTAGTTTGACAATAAGTGGCTTCACCCAACCAATAACCATGAGTGGAGAAAAAGTTTTTTGTTATCATTCATATTCTCTGAAACAAGGCCAAGTAACCAAAAATTTTGCCGGGGTATGTAAACTTTTGAGCACAACTATAGCTTCCCTGCTCTATGTTCTTCCTGGAAGTTGAAATCCTGTAGGGCTAAAAACCTAGGGTGACCCTAGCGTTTTTTCCTTTTTTTTCCCTTCATTCATCTGAGTGGGGCATGGTCGGATACAAATCTAAACTTTCGTGCGATTGTACCGTAACGTGTCCACCACCCACTTTATGGCCAAGCACTCCTTCTCTATGATAGAATATTTTTTCTCGCATGAGTACAGCTTCCCACTCAGGTAGAGAACAGGGTGCACCTCCCTGTGTATCTCCTGGGAAAGGACTGCTCCTAATGTGACATCTGATGCTTCTGTTTGGAGTATAAATTTTTTCTTGAAGTTGGGGGCAACCAGAACCGGTTGCCTACACAGAGCCACTTTCATTTCTTGAAAGGCCGTCTCCGCCTCTCCAGTCCATTTGGCCATGGCTCATTTTGTTCCCTTAATGAGATCAGGGGTGCGGCCATCATGACGAAGTTTGGGATGAACCTCCTGTAGTATCGCACGATTCCCAGGAAGGTTCTAACTTGCTTCCTCGACAGTGGTTTCGGCCAAGCTTGGATTGGTTCCAATTTAGTGATTTGGGGTTTGATCTCGACTCTACTCACTACATATCCCAGGTATTTGACTACTACTTTTCCCATGGCACAATTTTTTCAGATTTATTGAAAACCCCGCCTTCTTTCGAGCATCAAACACCACCTGGACCTTTTCCAGATGACTTTTCCAGTCCAGTTTGCAATATCATCCAGGTACAGTTAGGTGCATATATATTTGGACAGAGACAACATTTTTCTAATTTTGGTTCTAGACATTACCACAATGAATTTTAAACAAAACAATTCAGATGCAGTTGAAGTTCAGACTTTCAGCTTTCATTTGAGTGTATCCACATTAAAATTGGATGAAGGGTTTAGGAGTTTCATCTCCTTAACATGTGCCACCCTGTTTTTAATAGGACCAAAAGTAATTGGACAATTGACTCCAAAGCTATTTCATGGACAGGTGTGGGCAATCCCTTTCTTATGTCATTTTCAATTCAGCAGATAAAAGGCCTGGAGTTGATTTGAGGTGTGGAGCTTGCATTTGGAAGGTTTTGCTGTGAAGTAAACATGCGGTCAAAGGAGCTCTCCATGCAGGTGAAACAAGCCATCCTTAGGCTATGTGCCCACGATGCAGAAATGAAGCAGAAAATTTCTGCAGCATTTCTGCATCTCCCTGGCAGAAAAAACGCATGCAGATTGTGCATGCGTTTTTCCTGCCAGGGATATGCGGAAATGAAGCGTTCTTCATTTGCATTTCCGCATGCGGGTGTCAACCGCTTTCCAAGTGATTTTAGCATCACTTGGAAAGTGCTTGACAACTAGGTCACACTATATAAATCCATGCAACCGGCATGGATTTTTATAGTGTGACCTTAAAGAATGTTAAAAATAAAAAAATAAATCTTTACTTACCTTCCGATGGCCCCTGGTGTCTTGCTGCGCTCATGTGCTGGCTGCCGGTACATCGCGGGACACTGTACTGAAGGACCTGCCGTGACATGACTGTGACGTCAGCGTAGGTCCTACAGCCCTTCGCGATCTGCTCGCTAGCACAGGGAAGGAGTCCGGGGGCCGTCGGAAGGTGAATATAATCTTTATTTTTTATTTTATTCTTTTTTTTACAAGTTTTATGGTACCTGGGTCCGGAGGAGAGTCTCCTCTTCTCCACACCCGGGTACCATCCGCACATTAGAACGCATGGAAGGCGCATGTACAGATGCAGTGATGCATTTTTCATGCTCTCTAATGCAAGTCAATGGCAGCGAAAACGCAGCGCTACCGCAAAATTAATGGACATGCTGCGGATTTTTGAGCGCAGCATAAACGCTGCGGAAAAATCCACAGCATGGGCATTGAAAGTGCGGAATTGCATTGGTGACCATGAGGGAAGGTTTCCCAAGCGTTTACGCTGCGGAAATTTCGCAGCGTAAATGCTTGAAAAACGCATCGTGGGCACACAGCCTTAAGCTGCAAAAACAGAAGAAAAAAAACATCCGAGAAATTGCTACAATATTAGGAGTGGCAAAATCTACAGTTTGGTACATCCTGAGAAAGAAAGAAAGCACTGGTGAACTCATCAATGCAAAAAGACCTGGGTGCCCACGGAAGACAACAGTGGTGGATGATCGCAGAATAATCTCCATGGTGAAGAGAAACCCCTTCACAACAGCAAACCAAGTGAACAACACTCTCTAGGAGGTAGGCGTATCAATATCCAAATCTACCATAAAGAGAAGACTGCATGAAAGTAAATACAGAGGGTTCACTGCACGGTGCAAGCCACTCATAAGCATCAAGAATAAAAAGGCTAGACTGGACTTTTCTAAAAAAAACATTCTTTGGACAAATGAAACCAAGATCAATCTCTACCAGAATGATGGAAAGAGAAAAGTATGGCGAAGGCGTGGTATAGCTCATGATCCAAAGCATGCCACATAATCTGTAAAACACTGCGGAGGCAGTGTGATGGCTTGAGCATGCATGGCTGCCAGTGGCACTGGGTCACTAGTGTTTATTGATGATGTGACACAGGACAGAAGCAGCCGAATGAATTCTGAAGTATTCAGAGCCATACTGTGTGCTCAGATCCAACCAAATGCAGCCAAACTGATTGGTCGTCGTTTCAGACTACAGATGGACAATGACCTAAAACATAAAGCCAAAGCAACCCAGGAGTTTATTAAAGCAAAGAAGTGGAATATTCTTGAATGGCCAAGTCAGTCACCTGATCTCAACCCAATTGAGCATGCATTTCACTTGTTAAAGACTAAACTTCATACAGAAAGGCCCACAAACAAACAGCAACTGAAAACCACCGCAGTGAAGGCCTGGCAGAGCATCAAAAAGGAGGAAACACAGCATCTGGTGATGTCCATGAGTTCAAGACTTCAGGCAGTCATTGCCAACAAAAGGTTTTCAACCAAGTACTAGAAATTAACATTTTATTTACAATTATTTCATCTGTCCAATTACTTTTGGTCCCTTTAAAAACAGGGTAGCACATGTTAAGGAGCTGAAACTCCTAAACCCTTCATCCAATTTTAATGTGGATACCCTCAAATGAAAGCTGAAAGTCTGTGAACTTCAACTGCATCTGAATTGTTTTGTTTAAAATTCATTGTGGTAATGTCTAGAACCAAAATTAGAAAAATGTTGTCTCTGTCCAAATATATATGGACCTAACTGTATATCATTGAGTATTTCTTATGGGGTGCAAGGATTCAATCCATGACTCTCTGGAAGGTGGTAGGGGTTCCCTGCAGTCCAAACTGCATCCGAACATATTGGAAGCATCTGTCCGGCATAGATAACTCAGTCTTCTCTTTAGGCTCCCTGTGAAATAGGGATCTGCCAATATTCCTTCATCAACTCCAAGGCGGTTATGTACCTTGCTGGCCCAAGTCTCTCGATCAGCTCATAGACACGCTGTATCGTATATTGGTCTAATTTGGAGACCTCATTCAACTACCGATAGTCATTGCAGATTCTCCATTCGCCATCTCGTTTTGAGACCAGTACAGTTGGGCTCGACCAACCGCTCTTGGATTCCTCAATGACCCTGAGTTTCAGCTTACGACTCACTTCTATGGAGAGCAACTCTCGTCAGGCCTCAGGAATCTGATAGGGCTTCAAGTTCACTCGCACATGAGGCTCCGTCAGAACCTCGTGCTTTATAACCTTTGTGCATCCCGGAAATTTTGAGAACAGATCCCTGTTCTTCTGTAGCAATTCCCGACACTGCTGTTTATGGTCTTTCATTAGTGTCTCCGCTATTGCGACTCCTCCAACCTCGCCTTCTGGTTTGGCCAACAAGCTCGGAGCTTCAACAGCCTCTATGTCTTGCCACGGTTTGATGAGATTCACGTGATGGATCTGGTATGGCTTACGTCATCCTGGTTGATGAATCTTATAATTCACTTCGAAAACATTTTTCACCACCTCATAGTGCTATTGCCACTTGGCCAAGAACTTGCTTTCAACAGTAGGAATTAACACAAGGACTCTGTCACCAGGAATGAACTGCCGCACTCTGGCTGATCGGTTGTAGACCCTGGCCTGAGCCTCTTGTGCCCGGAGGTGATGTTATTTTATGATGGACATCACCTTCGCAATCCTCTCCTTTATCAGGGCGACATGCTCGATGACGCTCCTCTGGGGTGTGACCTTGGCTTCCCAGGTTTCCTTTGCTACATCCAGGAGACCCCGCAAATGTCGGCTATACAGGAGTTCAAATGGCGAGAACCCAGTAGAGGCCTGTGGAACCTCTCAGATAGAGAACAACGGATACGACAGGAGACAATCCCAGTCTCTGCCATCCTTTTCTATGACCTTCCTCAGCACAGTTTTGTTGAACCTCTCCACGAGGCAATCTGTCTGAGGATGGTATACTGATGTTTTCAGTTGGGAGATTTGCCAGACCTTACGCAATTCCTTCATCACCTTACTCAAAAAGGGTGTTCCTTGGTCGGTCAGGATCTCTGTTGATAATCCTGTCCGGGAGAAAACATTGACCAACTCGCGAGTTATACTCTTGGCTGAGGAGTTTCTCAGAGGGATCGCTTCAGGATAGCGGGTGGCATAGTCCAAGATGACCAATATATATTGATGCCCACGAGCAGATTTATCGAGGGGACAGACCAAATCCATAGCAATTCTCTCGAACAGCACTTCAATGATGGGCAAAGGCACGAGGCGACTTCGAAAGTGAGAGGTGGGGTGGATAATCTGGCATGTAGGGCAGGACCTGCAATACTTTACTATTTCCTGGTGAAATCCAGGCCAATAAAGCTTCTGCATGATTCGTCCCTGAATTTTTTCCACTCCCAGATGTCCTTCCAAGACATGTGAATGGGCCATGTCCAACACCCTTAGTCTGTAGGGCCCTGTACCAATAACTGTTCCACAAGCTCCTCCCTCACTTTCGGAACACGGTACAACAACTCCCCACTCAACATTAAATAGAGAAGTCTTGTGTCAGCCCCCGGCTCCTGTGCAATCCCATTCATGACCGTGACATTATTAAAGGCTTCATCATAGTTAGGTCCTTATGTTGGGCATATCCAAAATTCTCACTGGTCACCCCTAACTCCGGAATCTCTGACTCAGGAGACACTATCGCCTCATCATCCACAAGAACACAAAAGGGAAATCCGTCTAACTCTGGGTGTGGTGATATCTCTTATGCTATGTTCACACACGTTTTTTTCTGCTGAAAATCTGCTGCTAACTTTTCTCTGGCAGGAAAACAGTTGCGTAAAAAACTTGCGTATTTGCTGCGTATATTGTTGCGTGTTTGCTGCATATTTTTGACCAGCCATTACTTCCTATGGGTTAAAATATGCAGCAAAAATTCAGGTGCGTTTTCTGCGCAGAAACGCTGAAAGAAGTGACATGTTCTATTTTCCAATTACGCAAGCAAGGCAGAAAATGCGCAGCAAACAAAAAGCAACATGTGTGAACAGAGAATTCTGGTTTCTCATAGACTTTGCTGGTACTGCTAGACCCAGCTGAAAATTTGCATAAGAATCTGCTGCAATATACGCAGCAAAACACAACGTGTGTGAACAAACTGGTTTCTTATCAAAGCGAGCGAACCCAGAACCCTTCCCCAACAGATCCCAAAACAAACAAAAGTCCCGGCCTATAATGATGGGGTGCAACAAGTCTTGGACAACAGCGACCTCGTAGGACTCAATACCGTGGGCCGTTTCATTGACCACTCTGGCCGTGGGGAAGTCTTTAGCATCACTATGAATGCTTCTTTCCTGGGATCAGTTGGAGAGGAAATGTGGCCTTCACAAGTGTCACCAGACTCCCGGAGTCCAGCAGTCCCGTTACCTGCCAACCATTTACCTTCATAGGACATGCTTGTGGCCCCTCGTTGGGTGGACAGTTCACACTGCAGGCCAGACACTGCAGTCCATCTGCTCGAGGGTCAGGGGACAACGGGCAGCTATATGGCCTGGGCCGCTGCACTTCCAGTAAATAATTTCACTCGTAGGGACTTTGAGCATTTCCTTCCCCGCCCCTTTGGACCTGGGACGCCCCACCCCCTTTTGGGCCTCCGCCCCCTGTATTGAGTGGGCTGCCTTCCCAGGGAACCCTCAACCCCTTGTTATCTCTCGAC
Organism: Phyllobates terribilis; assembly: GCF_046119375.1. Classification (NCBI taxonomy): domain Eukaryota; kingdom Metazoa; phylum Chordata; class Amphibia; order Anura; family Dendrobatidae; genus Phyllobates; species Phyllobates terribilis. Next base: position 1,288,711 of record NW_027363231.1, read on the forward strand.
CAGTCCATCTACATTCCGGGGATCACCTTGGGCAAACCAGGTCTTTACTGGCTTCAGCATGGAATGCACAAACCGATCCATCATCACTCGCTTTACCATCAGCGCAGGAGTAGAGGACTCCGGCTGCAGCCATTGTTGACCAGGTGCAAAAGGTCAAACATTTGGGAGCGAGGGGGTTTGTACCGGTAATACTCTCAGCGGTGGACCCACTGTGCCCTGACAGTCAACGTCATCCCCAGGTGCGCTAGAATTTCGGTTTTAAGTTTGCCATATTCCTTGGCGTCCTGCAGAGCTAAGTCATAGTAAGCCTTCTGGGACTCCCCCATCAAGTATGGCACCAGCACTTCTGCCCACTGCTCTGTCAGAAGTTTCTCCCTCTCGGTGACCCTTTCAAACACAGTCAGGAAGGCCTCTGTCATCCCCTGGGTCATTTTCTGTAGGGCTCTCCTTACCGCCTTCCAGATAGAAAAATCGTCCACTGACCTTGTCTTTGCGGTCACCGTGCCACAGATCGTCTCTGCAAGTAACTTGAACTGCTGCTGCTGTTGATGATACTCATCCTGTTGCTGCTGCTTCTGGAGCTGGATCTGCTGCATCAGCAACTTAGTGGTCTCTCGTTGCACCATTTGTTGCTACTGCATTAATTGCTGGTGTTGCTGATGTTGTGCCTGCTGCGCCTGCACTAAATGTTTCAGCCGGTCCTCCATTTTGTCTGTTGTCACTTGCTGGCTTGTGGCAGACTTCACCCTGAACATGCAGTCTTCCTTTTAGCGGTCACACGTTTCTGCTGGGAATGCTGTCCAAACTACTAACACCAATTGTGGGGTTTCTACTCACTTGTGTTCATCGGGAAGCATTTTCCTTTAAATGTCCATGTCGATTTATTACTTCATCAACCAGGCAAAAGGAATACAAACAGCCTTTAATTCATGCAAAAACTAAGTAAAAAGTCCTTAAGGCAAAGTCTCTGGTTAGCCAGTCGTGTGGGCACACAGGCTGTGGATAGCATCCCTTTCACTGGCTCAGTCATGAGACCACAACACACAGGAAGCATTCTCCCTCCAAACACACAGACCATGTGCCAAACACCGGCCTCCTTTTTATATTTTAACCACGCCCAGACGTGAGGTATGTGGCTAGCTAGACTCGCCCATCTCTCCCAACTACCCGTAACCCCGTCCCAGGTGCACCAAACAGTCCTCTTACTGCTTGCGTGCACTGGAGCAACATTCCGGGTTACATCAGAAGACAGACATCTCTGTGATACATACCTCCCATCAACTATGTGTCTGTTAGCCACCTTACAAGAGACAGTAGGACAGTTAAAAAAAAACGCACAAAAAAGACAGTAAAACCTGAATTTTTGACACAGCTGACTTCCTGCCAGAGACTAGGTTGTGCTGCAGATTTGTGACGCTGAAAAACCCAACATGTGTGAACAGAGCTTATGTGTTTTTATGCATATGGACATAACAAAATATTTTTAATTGTGTATTTTATTTTAATGAGGGAAGGCAGCACCAGAGCCATTATCTTTACATGAATATATCACAAGAACATTTCATCAGTGTATAAATACAGCACCAGCACCACCATCAGTACTTAAACATAGCACCAAAACCACCATTGATGCATAAATTCATCACTAGAACCATAATCAGTAATTGAATATAGCACTGGAACCATCATCAATGCACAAGTACAGTATCAGAACCCTCATCATTACTTGAATACATCACCAGAACCACAAACAGTACATGAATACTTGACTAGAACTACCATACAGAGATAACAATATCACCAGAACCACCATCAATACATTAATACATAATCAAAAAAAATCAGAATTTCTGCATGAGTACTTTTCCAAAATCATCATCAGTACATAGATACAGCACTAAGCTTAAAGGATTTGTCCTGTTAAACTCTGAAAATGTTGTACCTCTGCGCAGTTTGTTATTAAAAAATAAACCAGCTGTACTCATTGTCCCCAGGTCCACTGATATATTTCAGCTGCTGCACTAGTGTCTGGAATTGACTGCAGTCCTGATGTCACTTTGACAATGCGGCAGCTAATAAGTAAGCTCTGCCAGAATAGATAGAATGACTTGCTCAGAGCCGCTGAGCTAGGTTGTTGTCTGCCACACTGTCGATGTGACATCAGTAATGCAGCCAATTCCAGACACCGATGCAGAAGACTTAGCACTGCACCTGGAGACAGTTTGTAATGCACGTATTTTATGTTTATACAGTATAACAAACTGCACTTGGGTAAAAAAAAATTCTGAATTGTGATACCTCCTTTAAAGGTGCTCTGTCAGCACAAAATTACTGCTCAAGCAAAGTACAAGCTCTCGGTGCATCACCGCTGGGCCAATAATTTAAATTTCACTTTCTCATCTGCTTTGTTTCCATCTATCTCTGCCTTTCTCAGGCCTTATGAATTTAGAGCTGATAATCAGAGAAGAAAGGAGTATGAAGCAGATGTAAAGGTGAATTTAAATGATTGGCACAGCCGTGAAGAACCAAGCACATGTACTTAGCTTGAAGAGTCATCCTTTGCTGAGTCCCTTTAATACAGCAATCAATTGCAATGTCAAATCTTGCCCCAACATATACATTTTTATCTCCCAAATCTATAACTCCCAGTATGTCCATAACAATGGTAAGGAGATATTAAGCGTTGCTATCAGTCAACATCAGACTGCGGACTATACAGAAGCCACAGTACTGATGAGACAGGCAACATCACAAATAAACATTTATATCCCGGTACTTTATAAGCGACATCTTCTCTGATTGGTGTTGTTTTCTTTCTATTCTTCTCCATGTTGTCCAGACGCCATGATGACTTTTCACATCCACAGCTTGTGTCTACAGACTTCCATCTTCTCTAGTCTTCTGCAGCACATCCCAACACAGTACCTTTCAAAATAAGAGTATCATTATAATGTTCCTGATTGAAAATATCTGCTCTATGCTGCAGGGCTGTGGAGTCGGAGTTGGAGTCGTGGAGTCTGTGTCCATTTTGATGGAGTTGAAATCGGAGTTGGTATAAAATGGACCGACTCCAACTCCTAAAATATATAATAAATTGGGTACAGTAGTTCAATGAAGTTTGTGGGGAATATTTTTTTCATAATAATTTGGGAAATTTATGAAATGTCCTATAAATGTCTGTCCTATTCCTCATCTAAGGGTCTAGACTTTTATCTGAGATGAATCTGTGCTGCTACAGTAAATTTATCACTTAAACATGAACTATGTATGTCTGAGTCGGAGTTGAAGTCGGTGTCATGGAAATTGAGGAGACAGAGTCGGAGTCGGAGGTTTGGCTTACCGACTCCACATCCCTGCTATACTGTGCCCCTGAATAATTGCCCCTCACTGTGCTTCTTGTACAAAATTTGACACCCACTTTGTCCTTCTCAAGATATATGTCCTAAACTTCCCTCTACTAGAAAATATTTCCTCCACAATATCCCCCCTTATGATTTATAACCGCTACACTGCTCTCCTTGTCAACCACAGTCTCCACACAATTCTGTCTTAGGAGCGATGACCGCCACAATTGTCCTTATGAATTATAACCACCAGACTGTTTGCTCATATTAGCTATAACCGCCAGACTGTTTTCCCTTTTGAACTATAATGTCTACATTCTCTGATTTTGTGAACTATAACTGCCACACTAACCACCCTTATGAACTTTAACCTCCACACAGTTCCCTTATGAACTATGACATCCACACCATCCCCAGTTTATGCTGTCCCCTATCTACTAATTATGTTGATGCTGTAGCCATCTCCATACTGTCCCTTCTTTATCAAGTCTCCCACAAGCTGTCCCCTCTCCATTCATACTTCCCCCTCATGCTGCCCCCTCTCCATTCTATCCCACACACGATGCCTTCTCTCCAAACAGTTCACCACAAGCTGCCTCTTTTCAATACTGTGCATCCCACAAGCTATCATCCTTACTGACAACATAATGTCCCTCCCATGCTGCTTTCTAGCACATTTCTCCCCCCCTCTTGAACCATGTTCTCCCATACTGCCCTCTCATACTCAAGGCTGTGGATTCTTAGTCAGTGTTCATTTTGGTGAACTTGGTATAAAATGGACCCACTCCTAAAATATATAATAAATTGGGTACAGTAGTTCAATGCAGTTTGTAGGGAATATGTTTTCATAACAATTTGGGAAAGTTATGAAATGTCCTACAAACGTCTGTCCTTTTATAATCTAAGGGTGTAGACTTTTAGCTGAGATGAATCTGTGCTATCATAAATTTATCACTTAAAGATGAGCCATGTATTAGGGATTCGGAGTCATGGAGTCGGAGTCGGTGTCATGGAAATTGAGGAGTCAGATTCGGAGGTTTAGCTTACCGTCTCCACAGCCCTGCTCATACTAATACGATGTCACCAAAATTATAGTTTTCAGTGTCTTCAGCTAATACCGAGAACTTACCTTAAAGAAGTTGTCAACAACTTTTACAATGATGCCCTATCCGTAGAATGGGGCATCATCGTCTGATTGGCTGGGGTCCAGCACCCTCGCCGATCAGCTGTTATCGGTGGTGGCGGCGGCTGCTGGAAATGCTTACTTGTAGAGCTTGGCCATCTAATTGTAGTGGCCACCACGGGGTACTCCTATTCAATTCATTGGGAGGCAGATATACTGTACGAACAGCGACCTCAACAACTAGATGGCCAAGCACCGCAAGTAAACACTTTTGGCCAACGACAGCTGCTGCCGACACTGATAGCAGCTGATAGGCCAGGGTCCGCCAGCCCTGCCAATCAGACATTGATAGAGCATCAATATAAATGTAGTGGACAACTTCTTTAATGCACCTCTGAAGCACAGCTGTGATGTCAGCCGTAAAATAAGTTCACTTCATTATGCCACTGCACATCGTGGAGGTGGAGGATGAGCGCTTATTCTCTGCCGTGCCAGTCATTTGTGCAATTGTGAACATGTGTATAAGTGTAACATACCTGGTGGCGGGCTTGCATGGTGCACCATCTCTCACTATGCAAGATCGCAAACTTGATCTTCAGTCCAGTCTGCTAGCCTGGCTTCTATTCATGCTGTCTGTTTGTCTCTGTTCTGACTGCTTAGGGCGGCGGCCCGGTTACTTCCTGTTTCTTGTAGCTGCTGTGGGCACACCCCTAATGCATCCTCAGCCTATTGCTGTCTGTCACTGGATATTTAAACCAGCTCCACCTGAAAGCTGATGCCTGAGCAACTCTATCATTTAGTGTGCTCCTTGACTCTGAATGTGCCAGGTCCTGTTCTGTGTTTTCTTGCCTGTCTTTCTGCCTTCCTGGAGGCTGTATTTCCAGGCCAGTCTGAACATGCTCCTAGCCTGTTCGTCCCGCTTTCTAGGGGCCGCATACCTAGATCTGTTATCTGTGTTTTCTTGCTGTCTGTCCGCCTTCCTGGAGGCTGTATTTCCAGGCCAGTCTGAACACGCTCCTAGCCTGTTCGTCCCGCCTTCTGGGGGCCACATACCCAGACCTGCTCCTGTATCTCGCTGCAGTGTCAGTTCCTGTCTGATCACTCAGTTCCTGTCTGAACACTCTCCTAGCCTGTTTCCTGTTTTTCTCTATGTCCGTTTTTCCCTCTATGTCCCTTTTTCTGCAGAGTCTGAACCTGCACCTAACTCCTACTCGTTGTCGCTGTACTTCCGTTTGTGAGTTTAGAGTCCACTCGCTACTTCATTGCAAGTATCTTGTGTGTATCTGGTTCTGCCTTTCCCTTCCAGTCTGTTCGGTGTGAACATAGCCCTGTCCCCTCTGCTCTGCCTTGCTCACCGCTCTGGCGGTTTATCTCTGCTCTGCCTTACTCACCGCTCCGGCGGTTTCTGCCCGCTCTGCCTTGCTCACCGCTCCGGCGGTTTCTGCCCGCTCTGCCTTGCTCACCGCTCCGGCGGTTTATCTCTGCTTTGCCTTACTCACCGCTCCGGCGGTTTCTGCCCGCTCTGCCTTGCTCACCGCTCCGGCGGTTTCTGCCCGCTCTGCCTTGCTCACCGCTCCGGTGGTTTCTCTCTGCTTTGCCTTGCTCACCGCTCCGGCGGTTCCTGCCTGCTCTGCCTTGCTCACCGCTCCGGCGGTTTCTGCCTGCTCTGCCTTGCTCACCACTCCGGCGATTCCTGCCTGCTCTGCCTTGCTCACCGCTCCGGCGGTTCCTGCCTGCTCTGCCTTGCTCACTGCTCCAGCGGTTCCTGCCTGCTCTGCCTTGCTCACTGCTTCGGCGGTTCCTGCCTGCTCTGCCTTGCTCACCGCTCTGGCGGTTTCTCTCTGCTCTGCCTTGCTCACCGCTCCGGCGGTTTCTCTCTGCTCTGCCTTGTTCACCGCTCCGGCGGTTCCTGCCTGCTCTGCCTTGCTACTTCATTGCAAGTATCTTGTGTGTATCTGGTTCTGCCTTTCCCTTCCAGTCTGTTCGGTGTGAACAGAGCCCTGTCCCCTCTGCTCTGCCTTGCTCACTGCTCCGGCGGATTCTGCCCGCTCTGCCTTGCTCACCGCTCCGGCGGTTTATCTCTGCTCTGCCTTACTCACCGCTCCAGCGGTTTCTGCCCGCTCTGCCTTGCTCACCGCTCCGGCGGTTTGTCTCTGCTCTGCCTTGTTCACCGCTCCGGCGGTTCCTGCCTGCTCTGCCTTGCTACTTCATTGCAAGTATCTTGTGTGTATCTGGTTCTGCCTTTCCCTTCCAGTCTGTTCGGTGTGAACAGAGCCCTGTCCCCTCTGCTCTGCCTTGCTCACTGCTCCGGCGGATTCTGCCCGCTCTGCCTTGCTCACCGCTCCGGCGGTTTATCTCTGCTCTGCCTTACTCACCGCTCCAGCGGTTTCTGCCCGCTCTGCCTTGCTCACCACTCCAGCGGTTTCTGCCCGCTCTGCCTTGCTCACCGCTCCGGCGGTTTATCTCTGCTCTGTCTTACTCACCACTCCGGCGGTTACTGCCCGCTCTGCCTTGCTCACCGCTCCGGCGGTTTCTGCCCGCTCTGCCTTGCTCACCGCTCCAGCGGTTTCTCTCTGCTCTGCCTTGCTCACCGCTCTGGCGATTCCTGCCTGCTCTGCCTTGCTCACCGCTCCGGCGGTTTCTGCCTGCTCTGCCTTGCTCACTGCCCCGGCGGTTCCTGCCTGCTCTCCCTTGCTCTCCGCTCCGGCGGTTCCTGCCTGCTCTGCCTTGCTCACCGCTCCGGCGGTTCCTGCCTGCTCTGCCTTGCTCACCGCTCTGGCGGTTCCTGCCTGCTCTGCCTTGCTCACCGCTCCGGCGGTTTCTCTCTGCTCTGCCTTGCTCACCGCTCCGGCTGTTTCTCTCTGCTCTGCCTTGCTCACCTTTCTGGCGGGTTTCTCCCTGCTCCGCCTTGCCCACCGCTACGGCAGTTCCTCTCTGCTCTGCTTGTCTACCGCATCTGCGGTTCTGTTCCTGAATCCCAGTCTGTACTGGACCCTATCCAGCCTGTGCTCCAACCTGCTAGTACCTCTCCGTCTGCACGCCAGCCGTACTTGTCAATACCGTCCTGTCTGCATATCAGCCGTGCCTACCAGTATCCTCCTGTCTGCACTCCAGCCGGGCCTGCCAGTGCCCACCTGTCTGCATGCCAGCCGTGCCTCCCAATACCCACCTGTCTGTGTGCCAGCCTAACCTGCCTGTTCCTGTATTCCCCGGTGTGGGTCAACAGCCGTGTCCGGGGTCTGGCCTGGAGTAGCACCTGGTCCCTCTGCTCGTTTCCTCCCTGGTGCACGGCGTCGTTAGCCGTCGTGCGACCTAGGTTGGATCGGGTAGATACTTAGTTACGCCCCTCCAGGCACTCTCCGGTTCATGGCACAGTGGAATCACTAAATCACGCACACGCCAGTCCGCCCAGGCGTGTGCATAACAATAAGAGTCAGTTTGTAGGAATCGGCGTCTCACTGTTCTCTGAGCCAGCAGTCAGTGTAATAGCAGACTGGCTGAGTTTCACTTTTGGCAGAGGCGGCAAAATGTCACCCCTGGGAAGCATGTAAGGCCGCCATCTGAGGCGAGATGCTCATCCCCTCTCATGGTGGAAGCGTTTCTCTATTGGGGGACTCCCGACAGATGTTAGGGGAGAAAAGTATCTGGCTGATCCTTTTATTTTCTAGAGATAATCCACTGAATCATGATTCTGTCAGAGGGTTTCTTATTGAGATCACTTGCAAGGGGGCTGAGTGTTTCTGTGTATTAGACTTTACCCACTCTGGGGAGATTTTTCAAAATCATTAATGGTTCACTGTATAGCTATATATGAATCGCACTCATTCAGTACATGCCTATATATACTATACACAGATAGAATATGTCCATGTATAATGCACAACTGTGTCTACTGCATATGTGTATATACTATACATTTATATATGTGTTTATGTATTGTACCTGTGTGTATTTATATATAATAAGTACATTATATACTAACATACGCTCCACTTGGGGATGGGGTCAGTGGGTCAGTCCCAGCCTAGATTTGTCAGAGTAATGACAAGATGCAGCCTGTCAGAGAATATAGGTAGTGATTTAGTAACAGTATTCCCGAGCTTTAAGGTCTCTGGTCGGTGCTGTGTGGGATGAGAATCCTGATCGTGCCCTGACCATACCGCTCTGAGCTTCAGGATCACAATCAGTAAATCACTGCTTGTAATCTCTAACTGCAGCCTCCTGTCATTATTGTTCTAAACAATCTGACACATGTAGCATCGGCGTCTCTGCCTCCTGCCGGGCAGAGACACCATTCCCCTCACCACCGCGGTCCTGGTCCGGCATCTTCAGGCCTCCCTGCTGCTGCACGCAGCTTCCCGGGCACTGCGCTTAAAGGGGTCGCGCTTCGTCCTAAAGAGTCCCCGGCCAATGGCCGGAGGACTTCTCCTATATAAGGCACCTCCTCCAAAATGGAGGTGCCTGTGCAAGGTTGTTGTTTCGTGTACTTACACTTGCTTCAACCCTCAGGTCCCGCTGCCAGTCAGTCCTGCCCGCCAGTCTGTCTCTAGTTCTGCTCGCCAGCCTGACTTCAGTCCAGTCTGCCAGTCTGACTGCAACCCAGCCCGACAGTCTGCCTACAGTCCAGCCCGCCAGTCTGTCTATGGGCTCTGCCCGCCTGCCTATTACCAGCCAGCTGTGCCTGCCAGTCTGCTTACCCGGAGCACCTGCCAGTTACCTGTTGTGCCCGCCAGCCTGACTACCTGGAGTACCCGCCAGTTACCCGTTGTGCCCGCCAGCCTGCTTACCTGGAGCACCTGCCAGTTACCTGTTGTACCCATCAGCCTGCTTACCCGGAGCACTTACCCGTTACCTGTTGTGCCCGCCAGCCTTCCTACCTGCAGCACCCGTCTGGCTATCTGCCATTCCAGCCTGCTTATCTACCTGGACCACACGTCTGCCTTCCTGCCATGCTTATCCGCTGTACCGGTCAGCTCCTGTCATCTGACCAGTGGGAGTCACCTGCTCTCATACAAGGTCGGTCCCAGAGTAGCACCTGGTTCACCTGCCCGGTCCCTCCCTGGTTCACGGAGTCGACTAAGCCGCCGTGTGACCTTGGTCAGACCGTGTAGGCACCTAGTTTCGCCCCTCTGGTCCCTCCTTCCACCACCCGGACCCGTAACAACACATTCCTGGCCATTCTTTGCATTTCATTCTGGGTGGAGTCATGGGGTCATTGAGATCCTGGATGGGCTTGAAGTATGTGTAAGGAGTCAGAAGCGATGTTATCACTGGCACCAAACAGGAGTATCCGGGAAGAGGATCTTTTAAGATGGGATAAACCACCACACTGAGTTGTGTAAAATAATGCAGCGTGTGACTGTGCTTAATTACAAAGGTAAAATAAACTTTTATTTAAATTTGAAAAACGCACCACTAGAGATTCGAGACAGTAAACTTGTAATTCGGGGCACAGATATCTTCCCTTGATCGGTCTGCATCAGGAGGATGTGGACCCATGGATCTGTTGTCTCTGTCAAACTTACAGTTGAAACCAGAAGTTTGCATACACTATATAAGAAAACACATATGCATGTTTTTCTCAATATCTCACAGGAAATCAGAATAAACTTTGCCTGTTTTAGATCAATTAGGATCATCATCATTTTTAATATTTACCAAATGCCAGAATAATGAGAGAGAGAGCGAATGTTTTAAGGCATTTTTATTACTCACTGCAAAGTCAAAAGTTTACATACATTTCATTAGTATTTGGTGCCATTGCCCTTAAACTAAATTACTTGGGTCAAACGTTTGCAATATCCTTCCACAAGCTTCTCACGATAGTTGGTCGGAATTTGGGCCCATTCCTCCTGACAAAACTGGTGTAACTGATCCAGGTTTGTATGTCGCCTTGCTCGCACCTGCCTTTTCTGCTTTGCCCATAAATTTTCAATGGGATTGAGATCAGGGCTTTGTGATGACCACTGCAAAACATTGACTTTGCTATCCTTAAGCCACTTTGTTACCACTTTGGCAGCTTGCTTCAGGTCATTGTCCATTTGGAAGACCCATTTCCGCCCAAGCTTTAACTTCCTGGCTGATGTCTTGAGATGTTGCTTCAGTATTGCCACATAATCTTTTCTTATGATGCCATCTCTTTTGTGAAGTGCACCAGTCCCTCCTGCTGTAAAACAACCCCACAACATGTTGCTGCCACCCCAGTTGGGATGGTGTTCTTAGGCTTCCAAGCTTCTCCCTTTTTCCTACAAACGTAACGATGGCCATTATGCCCAAAAAGTTCACTTTTAGTTTCATCAGCCCGCAAGATATGTCTCCAAAAATTAAGGTCTTTGTTCCTGTGTGCATTTGCAAACGCTAATTTGACTCTTTTATGTTTCTTTTGGAGTATTGGCTGACAGAGTGGCCTTTCAGACCATGTTGATACACTACTCGTTTTACTGTGGGTATTGACACAATTTTGCTTTTGTCCTTGGGTTGATATGCACATGTCGGATCAAAGCACATTCATCTCTGGGACAAAGAACCCGTCTCCTTCCTAGGCGGGACGATGGCTGGACATTCCCATCTTGTTTTTACTTGCGTATAATTGTTTGTACAGATGAAGGAGGCACCTTCAGGTATCTTGAAATTGTACCCAAGGATGGGCCAGACCTGTGCAAGTCCACAACTCTCTTCCTGATATCTTGGCTGATTTCTTTAGACTGTCTTCTGATGCTTCACTAAGAAGCAGTGTGTTTCAGGTATGCATTAAAATACATCCACATGTGTGTCTCTAATTAAATCGGATGTTGCCAAAAACAGAAGCTTCCAAACACATGACATCATCATATGGGCAGTCCAGAATTGTTTAAATGAATAGCAATCTTAGAGTATGTAAAAATGCCTTAAAACATTCTCTCTCAATATTCTGGCATTTGACAAATATTAAAAATTATGACAATCCTAATTGACCTAAAACAGAAAAGGTTTATACTGATTTCATGAGATATTGAGAAAAACATACGTATGTCTTTTTATATAGTGTATGTAAACTTCTGGTTTCAACTGTAAATACTGGACTCACAAGTAGCTATGACACAATAGAAGATAGCCTGAACTATCTCATGAAGTTGATCTTGTGGCATGATGGTGGTTCTTGGCACCATGTCCACTGCCGGGTTGGGAGATAGTGATCCCTGGACAGCAGCCTATGATATTGGAAGCCGGCTTGTCCTCGGTAAGGATGCTGGGGAATGCATGATTGGAGCTGCGTGTTGGGACTCAAAAGGAGTAGGTTATGCTTGAGACCTTGGAATGGTCTGGGAAGAAGCGCTCCCTGAAGGACGATACATTGCACACCAAATAAACTGCTCTGATCTAGGAGCGCTACCTAAGGTATCAGTGCGGAATTTGTGGATGTTGCCTTTTTGGTAATTGTAGTGTCCTGTGATGGTGTAGTTGTCTTTCTTCCCCATCTGGTTAGGTAAAATGTAATCTCCGAGTAGTTGTTGTTTAGATTATGGCCCAGAAGAACAATGAACACGTCTTTACTCTACATTTGCCAGGACTATTCCTCCCACCTTGAAAGGTTTTATCACTTAAAATTGTATTTTTCTTCTCTTTTTCACACTAATAGAGACCTTGATGTGTATGTTTTACAGCAGGGGTCTCAAACACGCGGCCCGCGGGCCGCATGCGGCCCCTGAGGCTGCTTTATGCGGCCCGCAGGCACAGACCCCTTGACGATCCCGACCTGGTCCAGGAGGAGCCGCCGACAGCAGCGCTGAATTGCCACACAGAGACTGTTTCCCAGCACTGCATTTCCAATGCCAGCCGCTGGCCAATCAGAGGCCAGCAGCTGATATTTGCGTGTCGGCGCAGCGAGTATGACGTCATTGCCATATGCAGAAGTCAGCTGCTGGCCTCTGATTGGCCGGCGGCTGACATTGAAAATGCTGTGCTGGGAGACAGTCTCTGTGCGGCAATGCAGCACTGCTGTCGGCGGATCCTCCTGGACCAGGTCGGGATCGTCAAGGGGTCGGACTCTGTGGTGCCTGCGGGCCACATCTGCAGGAAGGCCGCAGAGGGAACGGAGGACAGGTGAGAATCATCTTTTTTTTTTTTTCTATTTTATGTGTGTGAAGAACAGCACAGGGGGCACATAGCCACAGGATGGGGACCGGGATGGGGCACAGAGCCACAAGAGGGGACCTGGATGGGGCACATAGCCACAAGAGGGGACCTGGATGGGGCACATAGCCACAGGATGGGGACCTGGATGGGGCACAGAGCCTCAAGATGGGGACCTGGATGGGGCACATAGCCACAAGATGGGGACCTGGATGGGGCACATAGCCACAAGATGGGGACCAGATGGGGACCTGGATGGGGACCAGAGCCACAAGATGGGGACCTGGATGGGGAATATTGCCACAGGATGGGGACCTGGATGGGGCACATAGCCCCAAGATGGGGACCTGGATGAGGCACATTAGTACAAGATGGGCGCCAGGATGGGGAACGTTGCCACAGGATGGGGACCTGGATGGGGCACATAGCCACAGGATGGGGACCTGGATGGGGCACATTAGTACAAGATGGGGACTTGGATGGGGAACATTACTACAAGATGTTTTCCATTATTACTATATGATGCTAATTGTAAGACAATATTACTGTATGTGGCCAATTGGGGGAAATAAAATTGTAAAAAAAATAAAAAATAAAATAAAGCATGAAAAAATATTGGGCACTAAAAATGCTGTTTTATATGTAAACTAAAGTAAACACAAAAAAGTGCACGTTTATTATCGCCACATCCATAACGACCCAAGCCATAAAAAAATAAACACGGCAAAAATGTTCAAAAGGTGTATACAAAAAAAATGGTATCACTAAAAATGTCACATTGAACAAAGAATGCGGCCCCCCAAATTCAAATTTTTTCCATGTGCGGCCCATATACCCAGCCGAGTTTGAGACCCCTGTTTTACAGAAAGAAATACATGACTGAGGCCAGCACTGCTTTCACTGCTCAAGAGGAATTACCACCATTTTCTACTGAGCAATCATCAGCCACATCTGATGAATCCTCTAATGACTCCTTGTAAGTAATTTTGACAACATACAAAAATAGAAATAAAAGATGAACAATTTATGTAACTTTTGAATTCAAATTAAAATTAGATTAAAGTCAAAGTTAAAGGGGTTGTGCCATAAAGAATACAGTTAACCAACCAGAAAAGATGGAATTAAATAGTTTTGTAATTTGTGTTTAAAAATTATGTTTCATTCAAAAGATACCAAGCTTTTATTTTTTGTGTTATGCTCTCTGGTGCCCCCTGGTGTTATTCCATTACGACCTGGTAGTGAGTGATCAGCTGGTCGAGTTTGCGCAGTTCCATTCATAAGAGGTCCCCCCAACTCCCCACCCGCAGCATACACAACATATTCTCTGTCAGAAGTCTGACAGCGCAGGCGCCCTGCTGTAAGCACAGAGCCTGTCTGTCTATGATTCACCCCCTGCGCTCACACAACTGACCTCTGAGTGAGATCATCTGCTTCACAGACCCGCGAGCTCGATTGCAGAGAGACGCTTCATAATTTAAAAAAAAAAAAAAAAGGCTTGGTATCTTTGGAATGAAGCATAATTTTTAATCCCTATGAATTGCAAAACTATTTCCACCTTTTCTGGTTGGTTAACTGTATTCTTTATCGTGGCACAGCCCCATTAATATTAACATAATTTGTATTTCATATGTATAAAGGAAAGAAAAAGAAGCTTAGAAAAAGAATTAGGCAACATGTATCAGTTGTCAGGTTTTCTTTAAGCTCAGTACTAATCAAAAGTTTGAAGCATCCTTTTAATGCAATGGTTTTACTTGTTTTTATTGGAATATGAATATTGTAGATTTAGACTGTGTGCACACGAGAAGGAATAGTAGCGTTTTGGACGCAGCATATTTTTACTGTGTTGTACAGTACAAGTACAGTGGATGGGATTAACAGAATCCCATGTCCACTGTGCTTCTTTTTTTACACTGCATAAAGTCACCTGCAGTGCGTGTTTTTGAGCCGCAGCATGTCAATTTGTTTTGCGGCAATGCAAAAAACGCATGTATATCATAAATAAAGAAATAATTTTAAAAAATGACGTGGGGTGCCCCCTATTTTTGATAACCAGCCCAAGTAAAGCAGACAGGTGCAGGTTTATAATACCAAGCTGGAAAGGTCCATGAATATTGGCCCCCTCCCTGCCTAAGCCCGCAGTCGCCCCAGAATTGGCCCATCTATGAGATGGGCCAATTCGGGCACTTTGCCCGACTCTTCCCGATTGCCCTTGTATGGTTTCAAACAAGGGAATAATTTATGGGGTTGATGTCAGTTTCATAATGTCAGCTTGCATCAAGCCATGGTGTTAAGAAGTAATGTTTCTCCTTGCGGAGAGCGACATGCTAAGCACGTCAAGGTTAGGAGACTTTTCAAACCGCAATGCTCTTCTGGGAAATATGCAAATTGTCTCTTCAGAGAGGAATAGAACCAGAACTCTAGTGCCACCTATTGGAAGTATCAATCTTAAAAGCCAATATTGACCCTTTAACGAGTATTATCACATGACTTAGGATAAAATCCAAGACCAGAAGCTCACTTTGCTGACACTGTGTTTCCCAGAAGAGCATTGCTCCTTGTGCTATGAGTACAGTTTTTCCTTTTTTACCGTTTGATAGAAGGCACCCAAGTGCCGCTAAGTGTGTGTAGAAGTATGAATACCACTATAAAATACTAAAGGCAGATTAGGGACAAAGTTTTTTATATACCCCTAGGCGTTTTTAATCAAATATGAAATAAAGGCTAAATTTCATGACTTGTTAGAGAGGGGTCTCTTTTGCGGTTCTCCCCATTTTGTAAATACATTATCAATATACCCCTTCCAGGCCATTGTTTTCCTCACAGTTTGTTATATATTACTAACCCAGTAATAAAAAAAACACACACAGGATAAAATAGTTTATTTTTGAAAACACTCCCCCACACTTCACTCACCAACTTATTAAAAAGCAAAAAAAACACCCTAAAGATCTGGCGTAATCTTGCAAATCAGGAGTAGCCCAAAAATGGGAACCTGAAAGACATAAAAAGAGTTAAATAAAAACAAGAAACACTCCCTAATTCACCAATTTATTATTAAGTAATAATTAGTGATGGGCGAGCACCAAAATGCTCGGGTGCTCATTGCTCGGGTCGAGCAAATTGGAATGCTCAGGTGCTCGATCCGAGCAACGAGCCCAATGTAAGTCTATGGGAAATTCGAGCATTTTTCAGGCGACTCCCTCAGCGGTCTGCAGAGGGACTATGTGAGAACGAAGTTCCAAAAGCCCTAAAATTATCTGAAGGTAAAAAGGTAGAAAGGGTCCACAGAATTGGTCCTCCATCCTCTGTCTCTGGAGCCCACAATACTACCAGACCAAGACAGGTCATTATGAAATTTTTGGATTTCAATGATAAAGCTGACATTATCCGAGCTTACAAACAATTAAACCACCCATTGATCATTCAAGGCCATAAAATCCTGCTTTTCGAAGACTACTCAATTGAAGTAACCAGGAAAAGGAAGTCCTTCAGCGCTTTATGCACCAGACTGCGCAAAGAAAAAATCCGCTTTCAACTACGCTATCCGGATACTCTACGCCTGAAAGACACTGATGGCTCTTTCCGGGAATTTATCTCACCTGATAAGGCAGACTCTTTTGTCAACAGGCCCAGTCCTGAACAGACCCTCCAGGCAAAAACTCCCTCTAGTTCACGGTCACCTAGGAGACCCACGAAACAAGGAGACAAAGGAGACCAGAGCTATAACAATCGCTGATTTAATGAGTTTCTCCTTTTATACGCTTGGTGGCCCTGGAGTGAAAGTCTTTTATGGAGGCAATTGTTTGAGAAAATTCTGATAAATTACCTTAATTAGGGGGGGAGTTAGGTTTGAATTTGAATCTAAATTTAAATTTAAATGTAATCTGTTATATTGCACACATGGTCGGGCAGAAGTGAAGCCCAGGAGATAGTCTTTTCCCTAGCGAGCAGTTAAACATGTTTACGCTCTTGCTAGGTCAGTTCTTTAAAACTTTTGTATATTGTTTTTTTGAGTTTGTTTCACATGTTCGAGCTTTGCTCGTTAGTACGTAATCTAACTACATGTCATCATTATTTTGTAAGTTGTTCACCAAACATGTCTATCTTTACAGTCTTTGAATATGTATATCGTATCTTTGAATGTTAAAGGTTTGCTCTCTCCCCAAAAACGGATGAAAGTCCTTACACATTTAAAACGTTTAAAGCCTGACATAGCCCTTCTACAAGAAACACATTTGCCTGAAGCAGATTTCCCCCGGATGAAAAAATTATGGGTTGGGGGTATCTATGGTTCACCGTCCATAGATAGAAAGGCTGGAGTCTTAATCCTTATTAATAAGCAGTTTATACACCAGCTCATAAGTGAGCAGCAGGATGGAGAAGGGAGATTGATTCAATTAACATTATCTACGTCTTGTGGAACCTTCTCTATCTACAATGTATATGCGTCTAACATAGGCAACAAACCTTTTTTTAAAGAATTGGAGACTAGACTCTTATTTGACTCCAACCCTAACAAAATAATAGGTGGAGACTTTAACTCGGTGGTTTCAGTTCATGAGGATAGGAAAAACACTACTGGTACTCCGCAATCGGTTACCTCACATGACAAAGCACTAGCACCTTTTTTGTCTAGTTGCCAATTAATTGATTCATGGAGGTTTTTGAAACCCAGTAATAGAGAATATACGCGCTTCTCACACGCCAACGACTCTTGGTCTTGTATTGACTACTTTTGTGCAAATTGATGATATTGTTATTTCTGATCATGCTTCAGTGAGGTTGGAACTATCAAAGGATTTCCCTCGGGGCCCTGACTTCTTGTGGAGATTTCCAGATTACTTTTGCAAAGACAACTCATTTATTTCCTCTCTCAAGATATGGTTTAGCGAATTTTTATCTGACAATTCGGCACACCAAGATAACCCCACATTATTGTGGGAATCGGCCAAGGCGGTACTGAGAGGAAAAATTTTGGCATATACTTTTTCTCACAAAAAAGGGTTATGAAAAAATATAGTGAATTGTCCTCTGAACTGAAACAAGCCTACACTACATTTCTTCTTGACCCTTCCCCTCTTAATAAAACACATTGGTCTCAAAAACAATCTGAATTCAACCAATATGCAGATATGAGAGAAAAATTCCATTTATCTCAAACAGAAGCATTCTTTTATAGGTTTGGTAACAAATCGGGGAGGGTGATGGCCAATTTAGCTAAAGGTATGAGAAAGCCATAGGGAATTTTTAAATTAAGAAATAATAATGGGGTTATTCACACGGACCTTAAATCAATTAATGAGATTTTAGGCTCATTCTATAAGGACCTATACAAAAAAGCAAAACAAACCTTGCCCCTCTCTGATACACTCTTGGATAAGGTCAAATTACCTTTTTTTCCGGAGGAACATAAATCTATATTAAATAAACCTCTTTCATTGGAGGAGATTACCACTACAATTAAAAATTTGAAACCAAACAAAGCCCCTGGACCTGATGGATACACTTCTGACTTCTTTAAATCCTTAACGGAAGAGGTGTCCCCGTTGTTAGTACCGATCTTCAACAAAATAATTTGTGGCAATCCCATTTTCCCTTCCGCAACTATGGCTTATGTCAAATTATTACTAAAGCCAGACAAAGATCCATTATCCCCCAATTCATACAGACCGATTTCACTTATAAATATCGACATTAAGCTTTTATCTAAAATAATGGCTGATAGACTGACCTCCATTCTACCCCACCTTATATCCCATGTACAATCAGGCTTTTTTAAAGGTCGCTCACCCACGCTAAATATTAGGAAAGTATTATTGGCGCTCGATAAAATCCACTCTACTCCTGATCTAAAGGGATCCACAGCAATTATCTCCCTTGACACCGAAAAAGCCTTTGATAATATAAGTTGGGATTGGTTATACATGGTTTTAACGAAGATGTCATTGTCAGGCCCCTTTTTTAATGACATTCGTAATTTATACACTTCTCCAAAAGCCCAGGTGCATAACCCGGGTTTTTTATCCTCTCCCTTCCCTCTTGAAAAGGGAACGAGACAAGGGTGTCCTTTATCCCCCTTACTTTTTAATCTGGCACTAGAACCCTTAGTCCGTATTTTGTCAGACCCTAAAACTTTTTCAGGCATCTAATTTAACAAAAAATCAATTCAGGCGACTTTTTTTGCAGACGACATCATTTTGTTCATGTCAGATCCCTTTCTACATTTACCTCTGGTGTTGGATCTACTTAAAAAGTTTGGCTCATATTCTGGATTCAAAATAAACACTAAAAAATGTGAATTGCTACCATTAACTGAAAAGGGTATGAAACTCTACCCAAAAAAATCTTTCTATGATATTAATATAGCTACATCCCATATCACCTACACTGTGTTCCAAATTATTATGCAAATATTATTTTCTCAGATTTTCCCAAATTACCTATATGAATTGCAGTCATTGTAATTTTCCAGTCAAATAACTATTAGAGTACAATTGAAAGGTTTTTGTATAAACTGCCTATGATAACAGTATATTTTTAAAAAAATAAAAAACTCAAACTGCACTCAAAATGCATGTTCCAAATTATTATGCACAGCAGAGTTTTCAACCTTTTCATTTTAATAAAGAACAAAAAATGGTCATTTTTGCAATTATAAGCATTAGCAGGTTATTACAAACTGAAATCAAACCGTTTTCACCTCAAAACTTTATTCTAGGTGATGTTACATTTGCACATAGGACCCTTTGTTCGAAAGGAGCTTCTGAACTCTCTCGTCCATTGAATTTGTCAGGTTTTGGATGGTTTCTGCTTCAATTGTTTTGCATGAGGACAGAATACCCTCCCAGAGCTGTTGCTTAGATGTGAACTGCCTCCCGCCATCATAGACACTCCTTTTGATGATCTCATTGGGGTTGAGGTCAGGGGAGCATGGGGGCCACACCATAAGTTTTTTCCCAGAAACCATCCAAAACCTGACAAATTCAATGGACGAGAGAGTTCAGAAGCTCCTTTCGGACAAAGGGTCCTATGTGCAAATGTAACATCACCTAGAATAAAGTTTTGAGTTGAAAACGGTTTGATTTCAGTTTGTAATAACCTGCTAATGCTTATAATTTCAAAAATGACCATTTTTTTGTTCTTTATTAAAATGAAAAGGTTGAAAACTCTGCTGTGCATAATAATTTGGAACATGCATTTTGAGTGCAGTTTGAGTGTTTTATTTTTTAAAAAATATACTGTTATCATAGGCAGTTTGTACAAAAACCTTTCAATTGTACTCTAATAGTTATTTGACTGGAAAATTACAATGACTGCAATTCATATAGGTAATTTGGGAAAATCTGAGAAAATATTATTTGCATAATAATTTGGAACACAGTGTATTTGGGCATAAAAATAGGCCGGTTGCCATCTTCTTTATATACATTAAATTACCCCCCCCCCATCAAAAAAATTACTGATCAATTGAAATCGTGGCAGGATTTGCCCTTGTCTTTTTTAGGTAGGGCGCATCTCGTTAAGATGATAAGTACTTCTAAAATTATATATCAACTCCAAACTCTGCCATTACTGCTGAAACACTCTGACGTAATCACACTTAATAGGGCCTTCCGTCATTTTATATGGAGAGGAAAACGTTCTAGGATTAGCCTTGACAAACTTATGTCATCCAAGGATGATGGAGGCATCAATTTTCCAAGTATCAGGAATTACAACCTTGCTTGCCTTTTTTGCTACATAATTCACTGGCTCCACAAAAGACATACATACTCTGATTACTCTTTGGAATCAGACTATGCTTACCCCTTTAATTTAACTGCAGTAATACACTTCTACACCCTGACATTTTCTTTAAATATTGGAAGCAGCAACTTGATGACGTTGAAATCCCTACTAAGATCAGATTAGGCTGGAATATATTTAGAAAATACATTATAAACGAATCATGGAGAGAGACTCAGAATAAAATAATACACGGGGCCATTTACGCTTTTAATATACCGAAAAAAGATCCTTTGTCAAATAGGATGATTGCATGCCCTAAATGTCATCACCCATACTCTGATCTTATGCACGGCCTATGGTCCAGCCCTGATTCAACAGTATACTGGAATCAAGTCTCAGATGTGATAAAGACTATATGGGGCCCAGGATACACTCTCTCTCCATATGTAGCCATACTACATCATTGGAATAACCCAGAAAATCCTGACCAAAAATCAAAAGGCCCCCCAAAACTACTTCATGCTCTATTCTTCCTGGCAAAAAGAGTTACTTAAACATTGGCTGGATCCTATCATTCCCCCTATAGCAGAGCTAATAATCCAAATGAAACATTTTATGCGAGTAGAGCAATTAGATACCCTTTGTAACAAAGAACAGCAAGCTGGCAAATTTCTATCAAAATGGAAGCAGTTTATTATAACATGCTGTTCTCTGTCTGAAAAGAATAAAATTGTCAAACCATTTACTTCTACAGAATGGTATATTCTGGAGGATCTAAATAATAACCTAGGACTCTTACGTGTTAACTAAAGCAGGGTGTAAAATAATACTTCTTTCTGTATTATTTTCTCTACTGAGGACTTCTCAAAGTATCAATATCACGATATTCTTATAAAAAAATGTATCTATTTATTCTTGGATTGTCCATTAAAAAGAATCAGATTGCAGCAGGTACATACAATAATTAGTTATAAAGTAATTGTCCATTTGTCCATAATTAGCTTAATTGTTGAGATTCACCCATCTTTCCTTGGATCCTGGCTGGTAAATCATGTCTTTGTCCAGCACGTGTCCAGGCCTACATGTCAGATACTTCTCAGCATGAAGATTCTGTGTCTTGTGGGGTGGGAAGAGCAAGAGAGCCCCCCTTTCTGTACCATGGGCTTTTATAGCCAGTCGTATGGCACACCTGTTCTACATATGGTAGTGAACTAAAAATACACACACAAATAGCGCATGTCAACTAGACACGATGGCTGATGCAATCCTTGTGCAGTGTATAAAACTCAAAATTTGAGAATAAAATGAATATCCACTATTAATTATTTAACACAGGGGAGATAATCATCACAATTTATCATTATTTAATTAATTCCATTGACTGTAGATGACTGTAACTTGCTAATACTTAGTTTAGATGTCTATTTGTTAAGCCAGCTAACCGGAACTTATTGATTATTCATTGTGGATGATCTGTGTACAGGTTCCTTATTATGTGCACCCTGGCTTTGATTTATTTGTTTTATATGTCTTTCTATGATTTGTTCTGTTGAAAAAAACAAATAAAAATGATGTTTGAAAAAGGCTGATGTATCTGATAGGGCCGTCACTGTCACAGTTCCTCCTTTGGTGGAAGACGGCGAATATGAAATTTCTCGTATCTTGAATTCTAGATGGCATAGAGGGAGATTACAGTATCTTGTCTCCTGGAAGGGTTTTGGTCCCGAAGATAACTCGTGGGTAAGGACGGATGATGTCTCTGCTCTTAGGCTTGTTAAAGCTTTTCCACAGGAGGTTTCCGGATAGGCCTGGGCCTGGAGAATCTGGAGGATCCGGAGGATCCTCATAAAAGAGGGGGTACTGTTAGAACCCTCCTGTTTGTTTTTTCCATCTTGTGTTTTGCGGTCACGTGACCATTTGCCTTTATATTCCAGCTCCGCCCTTCTGGCTGTGCTGGACTTCAGTGTTTGACTGTTTCTCTAGCCTGGTGCTTTGGTGCCCTTCTCTGTCAGTTCACTTGGTCCTTCTGGTACCTCTTGTACCTTTTGTCAGTTTGTCTTTTTGTGTTCTGCAGCAACTTCTCTGTTTAGGAGGTGTCCCATTTTTTGTCCTAGTCCTTAGTTCTTTTAGGGACCTTAATGCTATAGGTCTTCGTTCAGACTAGCCGAGTACTAAGGCGGGTCTGTTCGCTAGGAACAGGCAGCCTGCTACATCATAGGGATTCAGCTTAGTCTTAATGTAGGGACAGCTTTCCCCTATCTTTCCTTAGTACATGTTGCAGATCATAACATTTTATTTCTAATTGGGATATTGGTTGGTTTAATATATTTTATCTTCTGATATTTTGGGTAGCTTTATACTTTCTAAAAATTGATTGATCAGTTGGGCATTAGGTTGTGGTATTGTATTGTTTTTTTTGTAAATTGTAGAGGGTTGAGTAATAATTTGCGAAGGTATTGGCAATCTCTTTGTTTGGTCATTTTAGCTTTGACTTTAGTCGCTTGTATTTTACCTGCTCTGTTTCCCTGCCAATAGTATTTAGCTTTGCTTTTCCGTAGGTTATGCCCGTATTTATGTTGGAGCAATTGATATAAATCGTATCTTAATTTTTGTAATTTTTGGAGAGTTGTGTTTACGGGGCTGTTTTTATGCATTTCTTCTAGTGAGGCTTTGTTTTGGTTGATTTCCTCTATTTGGCATATTCTTTCTTTTTTGTTTTGGGATGCTATTTGAATTAGTTTTCCTCTAATATAAGCCTCATGAGCATACCATACTGTTGATGCGGACACGTTGAGTGTATTATTAATTATAAAATATTCTTTCAAGGTCTCCTGCAGTTAGGGCCTAATTTTATGTGTTGCGATTAGGTAATTATTTACTCTCCATGGGGAGTATGTCGTGTAGTTGTATCCCTCTTTAATGTGTTACGAGATGGGCATGGTCTGACCATGTGATGTTACCTATCGTGGCTTTTGGATGTCATGTAATAACCATTTATCTGTAAGAATTAGGTCGATTCTTGAGTAGCCCTTGTGTGAATGTGAATAGAACGTGTAATCACGTACGGAGGTGTGCAAAACTCGACAAACATCGTAGAGTTCTTACGCCAAGAGAGTCTGAGAAAGAGAACGAGCTTTTTCTTTTTTTGAGGATGTACAGATTTGTCTATGCCTGGCATGGGGTGATATTAAAATCCCTGCGCACCAGCAGGGCTCTTTTTTTTGCATCTGTTATTACCGCTAAAGTTTCCTTAACAAATGAAATCTGCTTGGAATTAGGGGCATATTTGGAGGCGATCGTGTAAATTTTGTTATTTTTTCTGCATACTAAGATGATGTATCTGCCTTCATTGTCTACAATGCTGTTGATCAATTGGAAGGCGATGGTGTTTTTTATCACTATTACTACTCCCCTTTTTTACCAATTGCGTGAGAGTGAAACACATTGGGAAGTTTCTGTTCTGCAACCTGTGTACGTCAACACTGTTTAAGTGAGTTTCTTGAACACACAGTCGGGCCTCTCTCCATAGTAGAGATCTTTTAACCCCTTTATGACCTGGGGCATACTAGTTCGCCCCAGGTCATCATACCCGGTTCAGCACGGGCCCCGGCGCTCAGCCTGCACTGAACCAGTGATTTATACAACTGACATGTGCTCGCAACAGCCGCGGGTGGAATCGCGATCCACCCCCAGCTGTTAACCAGTTAAATGTCGCTGTCAATCTTGGCATTAGCCCCGCCCATCGGTGTTCCCATCACATGATCGCGGGTCACCGATGGGTTGGCATGACAACCCGCGGTCTGCAGCAGACCCCAGTGGTTGTCATGTCCTGATTGCTATGAGCGCCGCCGGCCAGTGGTTGATGCTCATAGCAAGTGAACAATTCTGCTGCATATAGGCGATCTGCTCATCTCCTGTATGCAGCAAAGCCGATCTAACCCAAAATAGTATCAATAAAAACGTCAGCTCGACGCGCAAAAAATAAGCCATCACCTGGCCCTAGATTCCGAAAAATGGAGATGCCCAGGGTCTCGGAAATGGCGTGGCTTTTTTCTATAAGGAAACTTTGGATTTTTTTTTCACCACTTAAATAAAAAGAACCTATACAAGTGTGGTATCTACGAACTCGTAATAACACAGAGAATAATAATAGCAGGTCAGTTTTAGTATTCAGTGAATGTGGTAAAAAAAAAAAACATTTTGTTTTGCTATTTCACCGCACTTGGAATTTTTTTCCCGTTTTCTAGTACATGATATGGTAAGAACTAGTGATGTCGTTCAAAAGTACAACTTGTCCCGCAAAAAATAAGCCCTCACATGACCATATTGAGCGAAAAATATAAAAGTTATGGCTCTTGGAAGAAGGGGAGCAAAAAATTAAAACGGAAAATCGCAAGGTCATTAAGGGGTTAAACAGACTATTTAACCCTTTCACATTGATATTGGAAATGTGAAGTACCATATACAAAATACGGAGAAAATCTATATGTCACCACTAGACAGTTAGGGAAGAATGGGGAAATAACAAAATACAAATCTCAAAAGATATAAATAACTATAACAGTTCCAAGAATAGAGTCCGGTTCTAAGTGAACCTACTGGACATGCCGTGCTATCCAGTATACAACAAGGGGAAGTGAGAATGAAAAAATATTTTTCTCGTGCTACCGCAGAGTATTGGAAAAAATAGTTGTATGATCTGCTCAAAAAAAAATAATAAAAGATCTAGGCAGAGCAACTAAATTGAGGGTACAACGGTTAGGAAAGTAAGCTTGCTGCTTGTTCAGATCCACTCCTTCCTCAACATCGGCGGTTTCGTCTTCTTTATTAGAGAACTTGTCCCTTCTGCCACAGTCGCCAGCGACCACTTCTGCATCAGAGTCATTCCCTGCCGAGGAGATGTCAGGACATGTGTGACTCCTTTCTTAGTCATGATCAGCTTCCAGGGTAGCCCCACTTGTACACGATCTCGTTGTCTTGCAGGATTTTGGTCGCTGTAGAAAACTCGCATCTCCTGTTCAGGGTGGCAGCAGACAGATCAGTGAACATCATGATGCTCCTGAACCTGTCCGGAAGCTCTGGATTTCCCGCCGCGTCTTTGGTTATGGCTTCTTTAAAGTGGAAAAAGTGAAGCCGGGCAATTACATCTCTGGGTGCAGAGGTGGGGGCACTTTTGGGTTTGGGGATCCTGTGCGCCCTGTCTATTAGAAGGTTCCGCTGATACTTTTCAAGGATTAATTCAGTAAAAAAGTCCGTTAGGAACTCCTTCAGTGCGTCTGCAGCAATACTCTCCGGTATCCCTCTAAAATGTAGATTGTTGCGTCTGAAGCGGTTCTCCATATCCACCAACTTTAATCTCCGTGCATTAATCTCCTCATCTGCCTCATTATTAGCGTCGACCAGATTATTGTGAGCAGTAGTGAACTCCTCCAACTTCTCCTTAATATGTGCTTTTCTATCTCCAATGTGCACAATGTCTTTCTGTAATGCAGTGAAGGTGGAGGTAATATCACTGTGTATGCCCTGTTTAAGATCCCCTAAAAGGGACTTCAGTGTGGTCTCTGTAATGGGGGCAGATCTGTGCCATGTGTCAGGTGCATTTGATACTTGCTGTTTGGTGTCTGGAGGTCTCTGGGCTGCAGGATGGCGATCCACATGGGTCCTCTGTCAGGGGGTGATGTTCCTGTGCTGGTCTCGGACTATAACCGCTCTTTATTAGGTGAGGTCTGACCCGATAGCAGAGGATCAGACCTCATGGAGCGTTCTGCACCGACTCTGGCTGCATGATGAGTTCTACGGCAGCCATCTTGGATTTTACAGGGTGTCGGCACAAAGACTGAGATCCTGCCCTGTGCCACATCTCTGCTCTTTGTGGTGCGCCCCATCGCCGCCCAAAGTGTACCGGAGCTTGTGCTGCACGATATTAAGGTAGTCCTCTACTTTTTTTTGCGCTGTGAGCCGCTATTCGACGGTGGAAGCTCGGAGCTGGGTCTATGTGCGGCCGCTCAGCTCCTCATCTGGACACACCCACTAAATAACATTTCCCACATGTCTACTTTACATCAGCACAATTTTGGAACCAACATTTTTTAAAAATGGGTTAAAATGGGTTAAAAATTGACCAGCGACTTTGAGGGCCCTTAATGACAGAAAATACCCAAAAGTGACACCATTCTAAAAACTGCAACCTTCAAGGTGCTCAAATCCACATTCAAGTAGTTTATTAACCTTCCAGGTGCTTCACAGGATTTTTTGGAATGTGGAAGAAAACAATGAACATTTTTACCTTTCTTTTTTCACAAAAATGTTATATTAGACTCAAATTTTCTTATTTTCATTCACAAGGGTTTTCAACAGGAAAAAATGAACCACTACATTTGTTGTGCATTTCTCCTGAAGAAGCCGTTACCCCATATGTGGGGGGAAACCACTGTTTGGGCACACGGCAGGGCTCAGAAGGGAAGGAGCGCCATTTGACTTTTTGAATGTAAAATTTGCTTGAATAATTTGGGGATGCCATGTCGGGTTTGGAGAGTCACTGATGTGCCTAAACAGTGGAAACCCCCCACAAGTGACCCCATTTTGGAAACTAGACCCCTCAAGGAACTTCTCTTGATGCGTGATGAGCACTCTTAAAAATAAAGAAATCACTTTTTAGGAAAATGAAAAAATCACTTTTTCCACAAAAATGATGTTTTAGCCCCAAATGTTTTTATTTTCACAAGGGTAAGAGGAGAAAATGGACCCCAAAAACTGTTGTGCAATTTCTCCTGAGTACAGCGATACCCCATATATGGGGAAAATACACTGTTTAAGCGCACGGTAGGGTTCAGAAGGGAAGGAGCACGGTGTGACTTTTTGAACGCAAAATTGGCTGGAATCGAGAGCGTATGCCATGTCACGTTTGGAGAGCCGCTGATGCGCCTAAACAGTGGAAACCCCCCACAAATGACCCTATTTTAGAAACTAGACCCCTCAAGGATTTTATCAAGGGTTATAGTGAACATTTTGAACCCAGAGGTACGACACAGAATTTGATACCCATTAGGTCATCATATTGAATAAGTTGTCATTAGTATTGAGCGCATGTGCTTGCTACTTGAGTTTGCATCGGGTAAGCACCATGTATTGCGGGTGCACGAGTGACATGCTCGAGTCCCCCGCCCCTCATGTTTCACGGTTGTTAGACACCCAAAAGAAAAACATGCGGGGATCGCTCGTGCATGGCAGGCAATCCCTGCAAGTTTTTTTTGTCTGTATAACAGCCGCAAAACATATGGGGTGGAAACTCGAGCATGTCACTCGAGCATCTGCAATTCTCTTTGTATACCCGAGATTTTTTGGCTGATGGAGCTGTATGGCAGCTTATTTTTTTGCAGGACAAGATGACATTTTCAGTGGTACTATTTTTATTTACATTCGTCTTTTTATTATAATCTCTTTTTATTGAAATAAGAAAAGACATAAACATACAAAATCAACATCAGTAGAAGCCAGTGCTCAGTCTCGACGGTCAGAACATTGTATATTCACATATGTACTATTTTTCTTATAAGACTGAAGCACCTTTATCCAGCAGTATAAGCTTACTTTTATCTGTTCCAACAATGGAACCAAGAACATATATCAAATATCAACACTACCAAAACGGGAGAAAAGAAAAAAAAAAAAAAGGGGGAGGGGGGGGAGCAGGAGAAGAAGTAATAAGAAAGTGAAGATAGGAAAGGAGAGAAGGGTTTAAGGAATGGGAACGGGGCAGGGGAGTCTGAGCTAAGGTTCCATTTTAATTTCACTAATCATCTCCAGCACCAATCCGGATCCAATTCGCCTATTCATCAGTTTTTACCCAAATAGCCCGTGGAACTCCGACGAGTCTTGAAACAAGATCCAAACGCTCCAGATCTTCATGAATTTATCCGCACAATCATTGAAATCAGCAGAAAGCTCCTCCATTCTGCAGATATTAGCCATTTCATTGTACCACTCTGAGATTGGGGGGATTTGAGGTGACCTCCAATAACGTGGAATCACCGCACGAGCTGCTGTTAAACAAAATCTTAAAATATCTTTTTTTTGGGATCTAATCGATGAAGGCAGAATGGAAAGTAGGGCTATCTCAGGGCAGTTCTCAACCCTATTTCCAGTAATTAGGTTATAGTTGGAGAATATTTTATCCCACAGAGGTTTGATCCGACTACATTCCCACCAGATGTGGAGCATAGATCCCTTTTCCACTCCACATCGCCAACACATGTCTGAAGTTGCCGGAAACATGGAGTGGAGTTTCACAGGATACCGGTACCATCTTGCCATAATTTTGAAATTTTTCTCCTGCGCATAATTTGCACCTGACATTTTGTGTGTAAACAAGAAACTTTTTTCCCAGTCTGACGAGGGTATGATATGTCCCAATTCCTGTTCCCACTTATGTTGAAAATTAAGCTTTCCTGAGATATTTACCCCTATCAGACAATTATAAAGCATGGATATTACATGATTGGGAGGAGATTCCTGCAAAAACAGTCTCTCAAAGGAAGATGGTGTACACTGGAACAGGGGCACTGTCCCCCTAGACGATAAAAACGATTGTAACTGTAGATATTCCAACCACTGGAGTTTTCTAGACGGATACCTGTCTTGTATTGTATTGAATGACGGAAATCTACCATTTTCGAATATCTGCAGAAGGCGAACATCCTCCCTAGCTCTCCATCCCATGAAAGAATCCCTCAAATATCCAGGAGGGAAGGAGGGATTGGAGAATAATGGCATAAGAGGGCTGATTGTACTAGAGGAAAAGTGTTTTTTCATAATTGCATGCCAAATTTTTTTTGTACCCCTAGTCAATTCAGATAAACCTCCAATTGAGGAAACATCTGAGGCGAAGAGCCAAGGAAGGTGCTTCAAAGGAACAACTACTCCCTCCTGCTCAACAGTGACCCATTGCTTTGTCAAAGAATTATAGTGCCAGTCTAGAAGGCGACCCAAAGCAGAGGCTTGAAAGTATGTTTTAAAATTCGGAAATCCAGCTCCACCAGCTGCTTTAGGGCGGTTTAAAGTCTGCATACTTATCCTAGGTCTACCTTTACCCCACACAAACCTAGTTAATACTGTACGTAATCTGCTGAAAAAGCTGCATGGGGGAGAGATAGGGACAGTTTGAAAAATCTATAAAAAACGGGGAAGTATATCCATTTTTACGGCATTCATTTTGCCAAACCAGGACATTCTCAGTTTACTGTAATTTAGTAAATCTTTACATGTACGGTCCAAGAGAGACTGGTAGTTTAGCGCATACATTTTTGATGAATCAGAAGAAACGAGCACTCCCAGGTATTTTATCGCCTCCGATTTCCACTTAAAAGGGAAGTTGTCCATCACCTGTCTAACCTCTCTCTGTGGCAATGACACGTTTAATGCCTCCGATTTTGAGTAATTAACTTTGAAATTACTCAGGAACCCAAATCTGTCAAACTCCTTCATTAATGAAGGAAGAGATGTCTGAGGTTGAGATACATAGAGGAGGAGATCATCTGCATATAATGCTGTCTTATAAGTCCTTGTACCTATTTTAACCCCTTGAATACTACTATTTTTCCTTATAGCGTTGGCCAGGTGTTCCATCACTATCACGTACAGAAGGGGGGACAGAGGGCACCCCTGTCTAGTCCCATTTTGTATCTTAAAGGGTGAGGACAGGGTTCCATTAACCCTAACTCTGGCAGTAGGACCTGAATACAAGGAGAAAATCAACTGTAAAAATTGTGATCCAATGCCTATTTGGCTTTGTGCTTCCTTCATAAATTGCCAATGAACCCTTTCAAAGGCCTTCTCTGCATCAACAGATAAAAGGCCCATAGGTAGGAATTGCTTTTAGCTTTGGAGATTAGCAACATAGTCTTAATGGTGTTATCTCTTGCCTCTCGGCCCTGAATAAATCCTACTTGATCTGTGTTTATAAGGGAGGGTAACAATGGGGCCAGTCTTTCTGCTAGAATTTTGGAGAGTATTTTAATGTCTACGTTTATTAATGATATGGGTCTATAATTAGCCGTGTTTGTAAGATCTTTACCCTGTTTAGGAAGGATACTAATATGGGCTTCCAATGATTGGGGGACGAAGCACGTCTTATCATTTAGTGAGTTAAATGTTTTATGCATAATAGGGGATAATTGAGTTTTAAGGGACTTATAGAATGCTGGGGTAAATCCGTCTGGGCCAGGACTTTTACCAGATGGTGTAGATTGAATAGCAAGATTGACCTCCTCCTCCGTGATGTCTTTTTCCAGTTCCCCAGAGACCTGGCTATCTAAAGATGGTAAAGAAGTATCCTGTATATACTCTTTAATTCGGGCAGTTAAGTCACTGGGAGAGAGATCAGAATATTGCCCTTTAATATTCTATAACTTCTCATAGTATGAGCGAAATATCTCGATAATTTCTGTAGGGTTATGGGCATCCTCCCCATTCTGTTTCTTGATATATGGAACGTATGTTGCCACAGAACGAGGATGAAGCAATCTTGAGAGTGCCCGTCCACATTTATCCGACGATTCATAAAAAAAACTTTTAGTTTGCTCCCTGTGTCTTAGATACTTTTGCTCAAGCAAGATCTTAAGATCATTCCTTTTTTTTGATAGTTCTGCAAGTGTATTAGGTGACAATGTATGTTTGTGCGATGTCTCCAATATGTGTATCTGTCTCAACAGGTCATTCACCCTCTGTGTTCTTTCTTTTTTGAGTCTTGAACCATGTTTAATCAACACGCCTCTCATGACACATTTTAGAGTTTCCCATTGCAGAGGAGTTGAGGTCTGATCTGTTTTGTGAATTTGCATAAAAGAATCAACAGAATCTTTTAATTCTGTCATACAGATACTATCCTTGAGAAGGTGATCATTCATTTTCCATGTCCACGAGCGTCGGACAGAGGAAGGAATAGATAGGGATAGAAAAATTGGAGCATGATCAGACCACAACATGTCGCCTATTGTGGCAGATGGGTTTAAAGAAAGAGCGTGATGACTCAACAGGAAGAAATCAATGCGACTATATGAACCATGCGCAGGAGAAAAATATGTGTAATCCTTACCCTGAGGATTCAAGATTCGCCAAACGTCTGTCAATCTGAGGGCGTGGATGGCCCGCTTCAGTGATCGGAGCCTTCTCGAAGGGACAACACCCCTTCCTGAGGATGAATCTAGCGCGGGATTCCATGTGAAGTTAAAGTCTCCACCTGCAATCAGAATACCTTCTGCAAATTCAGAGAGGGATGTTAGAAAGGACCTACACGTGGGGATCTGATCTTTGTTAGGGAGGTACCAATTTGCTATTGTATATATTGATTCCGCTATTTTAAGTTTTAAAAACACATATCTGCCTTTATCATCAATGAGGGAATCCATGAAAGTGTAAGCCAACGATTTGTGTATGGCTATGGATACACCCTTAGAGCGTGAATCCGGATTAGTGCTGTGAAACCATCGAGAATAATACCTATCACCAAGAACAGGCACATGCCCCATTTTAAAATGCGTCTCTTGTAACATAAGAACCTGAACTTTTTGTTTGTGCATAGAGTATAAAATTTCAGAACGTTTCTGTGGGACATTAAAGCCTCTTACATTCAATGAACCTACTTTAATAGATGACATGATTACCAAGGGTGAGGAAGGGGGTGGGGTAAGATGGAAGACGGAAATATAAAGAAAGGGACGAGAAAGAGGAAAGGGGAACAAAAATAAAATTAGAATAAAGAAAACAATCTGATGAGGGGAGATGAGTCTATTTTACACCTGCCAGCAGTGTGTAAACCCCTTGAGAGAATGGGCTTTCTACCGAGGAGCCGTCCCCCCCAAGCCCAAACAACAGGCCAAACCTTTTGTACTAAAACTTTGATATAAAGGCAGCCAAAAACTGACATAGATTAACATCTGCTTATCACTATATTAAATCTCAAATCAATATATCACATAACCTTATGAGATAATATCTGTACCTCCCAAGAACTGAATACCATTGACACAGTACAATTAGTTTTGTCACTGATATCCAGTCACATATGTGAGGTATTCAAAATATCAACTATATTCTACGTTGAGAACATTTTAGAGGAATATAACATTCTAATGTCTTTCACCAACATTTTAGAGGAACATAACATTCTAATGTCTTTCACCAGCTTGACTAGCACTGAGGGCTAGAGAATTGACCACAGGTCCTTTTTGTGAGAGATGTTTCAATCTGGGGGATGCGAAACGTGTTTCCTATTGATCTCTCTTCTAGATTCTTCTCTGGCTTTGTTTCTTGTCACTTTTTGTGATTGTGGATTGAGATCCGACTTGGGGCCTCCCGGGAGACTTGGCCAGTCCTCTGATGATATAGATACGAGGGGGATCCCCAAGCCCTTAACAAAAGCCGGGATGTCTCCAGGGCAGCGTACCACATGTAAAACCCCAGAATGGCGGACTTGTAGGCGGAAAGGGAAACCCCAAGAATATAATATGTTCTGCTGTCTTAAAACCTCTAATAGAGGTCTTAATGTCCTCCTCTTCTGAAGTGAGTGACGTGATAAATCAGACATGAGTTGTACAGGATGATCTTGATATAGAATAGAATCTATTTTTCTGGCCTTTATTAAGATGCTTTCTTTGATTTTGTATTTATGAACCCGGCAAATCACATCTCGATGTTTTGACATGTCAGAGGGTCTGGGACCCAGGGATCTATGGGCCCTGTCTAACTCCAACTCACTCTCTAAGGGCCGACCCAGAATAGAGTTGAACAAATGGCGCAGTGTCTCATCCAATTTATTGTGCTCAATTGTCTCTGGAAGTCCTCTAATCCTAATATTATTGCTCCTTTCTCTGTTCTCAATATCGTCTATCAAATCTGTTAGATATTCCAGTTGGTATGAGTGGGAGGACAAAGTTTGTTCATGGGATTTAACTTGTTGGGCGATGGATGCTGTGTGTGACTCAGCAGCAGACACTTTTTCTGTTAACTCTTGCATGTCCCCTCTAATGGCAGCAGTTTCAGCTCTGTAGGAGGACTCCAGTCTGGACAAATAGGACTCCATGTCCTCCCTGGTTGGGATAGCTCGTATTCGAGCTTTGAGATCTCTCCACACTGCCTCATGCTGAGATAAATCATCCTGTTGGCTCTCCTCTGAGCAGCCAGGAGAGGGAGAGCGTAATAATGTGGGAAAGGAGCCTCTCTCAGGGGATCTCTGGTCATCAGTGGACCATTGGGGTCTCTGTAAGTCCGGACCCGCAGCAGAGGTAAGCTCTGCCGAGTCTGAAGTGTCCGAGGGTTGGAGCACGGAGCTATCCCCCACCACGCACCTGAATCCCGGAGGCGCGAAACCAGGGTCCGCCATCTTGGACTGGGGGGGGTCCTCCGTAGCTGCGACGGTGAGGCCTCCTGTGTTCTCCCACGCCTGAGAGGTATCGTCCGGTCTGTTGATCTTGATGGGGAGCGTTTACCACGTGGGCTCAGAGCCTCCGATGCAGGAGCCGAGGAGCGCTGTGCAGGGCCCGCCGACGCCATCTTAGATCCCGCTTGTGCAGGGGAAGCAGGTGCAGTGCTTCTCAGATAGCGTGTAATGTTCGTTGGAGATGCCCGCTGGGTACTCACACTGGTCTGTGTTATGTTCCGTTTCTTTTTTGCCGGCATTGGCAGTATTTTGGCTCGATTTGATGTGGTAGGCATGCCCCGAAGCTGGGCCAGGGACGGGAGCAAACAACCCTGCAACTTCACTCCTCCATAGCCAGGCCACGCCCCCACATTCGTCTTTTTAATCACTTTTTTTTGTTTGGCGGTATGATGATAAAGCATAGTTTTTTGATTAGTTTTTTATATTTTTTTTTTAGTTTTTTAGTTTTATAGGACAGGTCTTTCCGGGCACCGCAATGCCAAATATGTGTTCTTCTAATAGTTGTTTTTTTTTCATAATAATATTTATTTATGGGTACAGAATATTTTAATTTTTTTTGGATTTATTCTTTTTTTTTTTTATATTTTTACTATTTTTTTTCACTTTCTGATACTGTTTTTCACTTTTACACTTTGTCGCACTAGGGGACTTTCATTTTTTGCAGCCTGATTGCCTTTAAAGCATAGGGATGCAGTAGCATCCTTGTGCTATGAAGTCTGTCAGCCCTGCACTGGCACAAGTTAGATAAATCGTGCATTGCACACGCTCTATCCATCTTCCTGATGCCTGGTGACCCAGATGTTGTCATGGTATTCAAGGTTAGAGGGGCGCTCTTAACTCTGCTTGCCCCGGAAATGCACAGCCTCTGTGCGGGCGCGATCACATTGTGCGTAATCGTAGGTACCTGGTCCATAAGTACCAGGGCGCAGGGACGTACTATTACTGACAATGTCAGAAAGGGGTTAAAGTGCATTTACTCCTCGCCAACGCACCCAAAAACACATGTATGTCATAAATAATTTTAAAAAATGACGCGGGGTCCCCCCTACTTTTGATACCCAGCCTAGGTAAAGGAGACAGGGCTTACATTATCAAGCTTGGAAGATCCATGGATATTGGCCCTTTCCCAGCCCAAAAATTAAAGCTCTCAGCCGCCCCAGAATTGACACATCCATGAGATGCGCCAATTTGGGCACTTTGCCGACTCTTCTCGATTGCCCTGGTGCGGTGGCAATTGGGGTAATAGTTTATGGGGTGGATGTCAGCTTTGTAATGTCAGTGAGCAACAAGCCTAAGGGTTATTAATGGAGAGTTGTCTATCAGACACCCCCATTACCAATCCAGTAGTCATAAAAAAAACCACAGTAAAAAATCGTTTATTTTAAAAAACACTCCCACACACCTTGCTCGCCAATTTATTAAAAAGCAAAAACATCAACATGAAGATCCGACGTAATCCAGCCAATTAGAAGTAGTCCAAAAATGGGAACCTGAAAGACATAAAAAGAGAGTTAACTAAATGAAAACAAGAAACATTCCCTCATTCACCAATTTATTATTAATAATAATTCCTGCTGCTGTGATGTAAACCATTGGGGTTCCCACGACGTCTCGCGATTCTGTACAGCAACCTTTGGTGCGTCATTCTGAGAACGACACTTCACAGATCACTCCTGGTCATGTCTCACGAGCGATGACATCAGTAACTGAGTAACGTCATCGTTCGTGAGGGACCTATGAAGGGACCTATTAGCACATTCCAATAAAATGAATGAAAATTATTGCGTGAACTGTTGTTGTTAAACTTTTTATTGGTACTGTACATGAGCATCCCTTTATAGGGAACCCCTTCGATGCTGTTACTTTTTCTTCACTTTGTAACTTATTACGCAAGGGACTATCCTCTTTTTTTCATATATCGTAAAGTTCTACATGTAAAATTTCCTTAGTTCATGTCTGTGCATGTGAATGGTTAAAGTGGATCTGTCACCAAATTTGACAATCCTTCCTGCACTGCTACTGGTGGCATCTCACACGGCTAAATGCATGCGGATATATTGTCCTCTATTTGCTTCTTCTTGAACATTGGTTTGTGGTTGTTTTCCCTATGATCAGAATGCACCTTGGTGTTTCTAGGTTCTCCCCTGATGTAATATATTTTTTTTGCTCCTTAAAGGGAACCTGTGACGTGAAAAAAAGCTATTTATCTGCAGATATGGGGTTAATCTGCAGAGTAATAGCATCCTGAACCTGCACTGCACTTAGACCCCCGCTCTCAGGAGGAAATGAACTTTATTCCTCCCGGTAGTGTTCTGGGTTCAGTCACCGGGATGGTGCCGGCGTGGTTCAGTCACCGCTCTGTGTATAGAGAGGGCAGCTGTAACCGCATCCCCGGCACTGAGTAATGCTGAGCTGCTTTCAGTCAGTGCCAGTGATGTGGTTACCGCCACGGCTCACTATACACAGAGTGGTGACTGAACCTACACCTGTGCCACTCCCGAGATGGAAACCCAATGGATGCTGGGAGAAATAAAGTTCATTTCCTCCCAACAGCAGGGGATTAAGTGTGGGCGGGTTCAGAATAGTATTAACATAGAGATTATCCCCATATGTGCAGGCTAATTTCGTTTTTTCACATGACAAATTCCCTTCAAGGAAAGAAGCTTTTTTATTGTAGTTATTATTTCTTACAAGCATGTAGTAATGTGTTTTTTTTTTTTTTAAATCTGCAGTGCAAGCGGACCTTCTGACCGCACCTATTATAGAGGTAAGACATTTTACGAAAATTCAGATGGTATAATGAAATATGTGACTTTATATTTTATTCCAAAATTTTTATAGGTTTTATTAAAGGTACAGTGGGTACAGAAAGTATTCAGACCCCTTTAAATTTTTCACTCTTTGTTTCATTGTAGCCATTTGGTAAATTCTAAAAAGTTCATTTTTTTCTCATTAAAGTACACTCTGCACCCCATCTTGACTGAACATAAACAGAAATGCAGAAATGTTTGCAAATTTATTAAAAAAGAAAAACTGAAATATCACATGGTCATAAGTATTCAGACCCTTTGCTCAGTATTGAGTAGAAAGACCCTTTTGAGCTGGTACAGCCATGAGTCTTCTTGGGAATGATGCAACAAGTTTTTCACACCTGGATTTGGGGATCCTCTGCCATTCTTCCTTGCAGATCCTCTCCAGTTCCGTCAGGTTGGATGGTGAACGTTAGTGGACAGCCATTTTCAGGTCTCTCCAGAGATGCTCAATTGGGTTTAGGTCAGGGCTCTGGCTCGGCCAGTCAAGAATGGTCACAGATTTGTTCTGAAGCCTCTCATTTGTTATTTTAGCTGTGTGCTTAGGGCCATTGTGTTGTTGGAAGGTGAACCTTCAGCCAAGTCTTAGGTACAGAGCATTCTGGAAGAGGTTTTCATCCACAATATCTCTGTACTTGGCCGCATTCATGTTTCCTTCAATTGCAACCAATCATCCTGTCCCTGCAGCTGAAAAACACCCCCATAGCATGATGCTGCCACCACCATGTTTCACAGTTGGGATTGTATTGGGCAGGTGATGAGTAGTGCCTGGTTTTCTGCACACATACCACTTAGAATTACCACCAAAAAGTTCTATCTTTGTCTCATCAGACCAGAGAATCTTATTTCTCATAGTCTAGGAGTCCTTCATGTGTTTTTGAGCAAACTTTATGCGGGCTTTAATATGTCTTGCACTGAGCAGAGGTTTCCGTCGGGCCATTCTGCCATAAAGGCGTGACTGGTGGAGGGCTGCAATGATAGTTGACTTTGTGGAACTTTCTCCCATCTCCCTACTGCATCTCTGAAGCTCAGCCACAGTGATCTTGGGGTTCCTCTTTATCTCTCTCACCAAGGCTCTTCTCCCACGATTGCTCAGTTTGGCTGGATGGCCAGGTCTAGGAAGACTTCTGGTGGTCTCAAACTTCTTCCATTTAAGGATTATGGAGGCCACTGTGCTCTTAGGAACCTTGAGTAATGCAGACATTCTTTTGTAATCTTGGCCAGATCTATGCTTGCCTCAATTCTGTCTCTGAGCTCCTTGGGCAGTTTCTTTGAGCTCAGGATTCTCATTTGGTCTGACATGTACTTTGAGCTGTAAGATCTTGTGTGTACCTTTCCAAATCAAGTCCTATCAGTTTAATTAAACACAGCTGGAATCCAATGAAGGAGTAGAACCATCTCAAGGAGGATCACAAGGAAATGGACAGCATGTGACTTAAATAAGAGTGTCTGAGCAAAGGGTCTGAACACTTATGACCATGTGATATTTCAGTTTTTCTTTTTTAATAAATTTGAAAAAATTGGAGTTGGGGAACACTTTTTTAGTGTGTGACAGCAGCCAACCATAAAAATCCGATATACAGTGGCTTGCAAAAGTGTTCACCCCCTTCGCAGTTTTTGTGTTTTTCTACCTTACAACCTGGAATTTAATTGTTTTTTAAAGGCTTTGCATGAGATCATGTAAAGAACATGCCTACAGCTCTGAACATTTGGTTTTATTTTTGTTGTGAAGCAAACAACAAATAGGACAAAATACCTGAAAACTTCAATGCGCATAACTATTCACCCGTCTAAAGTCAGTACTTAGTAGAAGCTCCTTTCGCAGCAATTACAGCTGAAGGTAATTTTGGGTAAGTCTCTATGAGCTTTCTACCTCTTGCCACTGGGATTTTTGGCCATTCTTCAAGGCCAAACTGCTCCATCTCCTTCAAGTTAGATGATTTCCTCTGGTGAACAGCAATCTTCAAGTCTGACTACAGATTCTCAATTGGATTACAGTCTGGGCTTTATCACTAGAAAACATTTAGGCTATGTGCCCATGTTGCAGAAATGCTCCGGATTTTTCCTGAGCGTTTCTGCATCTCCCTGGCAGAAAAAACTCATGCGGATTGTACATGCGTTTTTCCTGCCAGGGACATGCGGATGTGAAGCGTTCTTCACATGCATTTCTGCATGCGGATTGACAAGTTCTTTTCAAGCGATTTTAGCATCACTTGGAAAGTGATTGACAACTTGGTCACACTATATAAATCCATGTGTGTTATATAGTGTGACCTTAAAGAATGTTTAAAAATAAAAAAATTAATCTATACTTACCTTCCGATGGCCCCCGAAGTCTTGCTTCGCTCCGTTCTCCCTTGCCGGCAGCTCGCGGTACACTGCACTGAAGGACCTGCCATCACATGACTATGACGTCAGCGCAGGTTCTTCAGTCCATAGCGAACTGCCGGCATGGGAGGATGAGCGCAGCGGGGGCCGTCAGAAGGTAAATATAATATTTATTTTTTATTTTAGTCTTTTTTTTTACAGGTTCTATGGTACCCTGGTCCGGAGGAGAGTCTCCTGTCCTCCACACCCGGGTACCATCCGCACATTGAAACGCTTGGATTCCGCATGTACAGATGCAGTGATGCGTAATCCGTGCGTTTCAATGCAAGTCAACGGCGGCAAAAAAAATAATTGGTAGTGCTGCGTTTTTTTCCGCAATGATAACCCGCAGCGGAAATTTCCACAGCATGTGCAGAGCACATGCGAATTATCATTGGGGACCATGGCTGGCCTTCTACCATGCGTTTCTGCAGCGTTTTTGCCGCTGCGGAAACGCTTAAAAAAAACGCATCGTGGGCACACAGCCTTACACTTTTTCCCTTAAATCACTCGAGTGTTGCTTTAGCAGTATGCTTTGGATCATTGTCTTTTTGGAAGGTGAACCACTGTCCCAGTCTCAAATCACTGACAGACTGAAACAGGTTTTGCTCAGAAAATATCCATGTATTTCGCTGGATCCATCTTTTCCTGGACTTGAACAATTTCCCCTATCCCTGCTGTCGAAAAACATCCCCATAGTATGATGCTAACACCACCATGTTTCACTGTGGGGATAGTGTTCTTGGGGTGATGAGTTGTGTTGGTTTGGCACCAGACATAGCGTTTACTTTGGTGGCAAGAAAGTTCAATTTTGGCCTCATCTGACCACATCGCCTTCCTCCACACATTTGAGGAGACTCCCACATGTCTTTTGGGAAACTCAAAATACCTTACAATTTTTGTAAGTAAAGGCTTTTTTCTTGTTCAATTATGTTTATTGGTATTTTAAAACATTTTAAAGGGAGAAATGCACACACAATATAAGCCTAAAGGTTGGCGGAGAGTAGGGGAGGTAGGAAAGCTAGGGGGAAGGAAGGGGAAGTAAAAGGTAATTCCTTTTGAAAATATGGAAAAGAGAGGCAAGTGTACAAAAAGCTGTCTTTCAATTTTACATGTAACTTACACTTGTTAAAATTATAGCTTATTCCTTATGAATTAATTGCTGAAAAAAGAAAGAGAGAAAAATTAGTAAGACACATATAGTACATTAAAAGTAGCTTAATGATATATGTGGACACTTGCCGGGGATCAAGATGTTCTCCATCGACCTGGGGGGAAGGAGTTTGATTTAAGTTTCCATTCAGTCAGAGTGAAGTATGAATAGAAGTTCGCTGACCTAATGCAAATATTGAAGATTGTTTCAATTGGAAGATGAAAAAAAAAAGGATTATGATCTTTTTATAATCTGGTTCTTGAAGATGGATTGTAATTCTATGGTAATAGTCCAAGATGGAAAATTGTATTACAATCCAGATGAAATCCAAGGCATAGACCCAAATTGACCCATATTGTAATCGAATTTAGTATGAATTGTAATTCAAGTGTTTATAATGTTATAATCTTGGTTAAAATCCGTAGATATTAGCTGATATTTATTCACCTAGTCCAAGAAATTCTAATTAAAAATCAATATTTTTTATTCATTATCCATATAAAAAATCAGAAAAACAATTTTTTTTTAAAAAAAAATGACAGGGGACATCCAGAAAAGAGAGATGCAATATATAGCTTGGTCATATCACATTCATCATGATTGTATAGCAGAAAACTAAACCACCTTATTCACTTGATGCATATTTGAACCGGTATTATAGACAGATGTAAACAGATTTGACAAAGTGCAAATTATGCAATACCCTAATTAAATTAAATGGTAGGGAGTCAGACATTTACATCTATGATCATAAAGTGCTAAGTGCTTATATTTAGAAAAAATAGTCTGCATTATTTCATTGCATTAGTTGGACCGTAAACAACTGCTTACAACTATGCAAAGTGCCATGGAGTAGTCAATATACCTATTAAAAATTGGTAAGAAAGTAAGAAAAGATCAAAGATATCTAATGATAGGCCAGGCGTCCGGGGGAGCCGTCCATAGGGAGTTATCCCATCAATCATGTGCCAGCTGTAAGGTGCTTTGATGGCTCATCGCACATGTGTATACTACACCTGTTTGCAAAAGGGACTTCCGGGTGGTACGCAGTGGAACGCATGTGTGGAACGCACGCGGTCCACATGTAGCGCATCCCCGGAAGTCAATAGGTGATGTCACACGCGTGTGCGCACAGCTCCCATGGGCCGCACGCCACTATACAGGAACCGGACCCGTGGAGTAAAGCCTAGCTGTGCAGAGCAGTGGAACGCATGTGTGAAACGCATGCGGACCACATGGAGCGCAACCTCAAAATGGTCCATCCCCACTTCCTAAACCATGAACCTGTAGGACATGGCATACATATCAAGGAATGACAAGGGAAAATGGGAGGGGAATGGGGAAGGAAGGAGGGAAGAAGAAAAGAAAAGAATAAACCAAATGTAAAGACAGAAAATAGATGCTGTAGGAGCATCGATTACCATAAAGTGAAATGTGAAGGGGGATGGGGGGGGGGTTGAAAAAGAAAGTAAAAGTGTAAATTAAAAAAGAAAAATCATGTATGAATGAAAATATGTATTTGTTGAATGTAAAGTGTATAAATAACGAAAATAATGTATGTATAGTGAAAAAGCAAAGAATAAGTGAAAATTAATAAAACAAATATATGTAAATAAGTGTTAATATGTCTATAGTCAAAGAGAGGCTAAGTGTAACAATTAGAAACATTTAATTGTGCTAGGATTTTATGCCACGCAATCACGGAGAATAAGGGGAGAAGCCTACCCTTCTATCAGTGTCAACCGTCATATACAAAAAACATGTTCTTCCCAATTGGGGACCCCCCAACTCACTCCTGAGATCATATATTGACATGTTGGATATATATCACTTGTTAAAAAGACAGCACCGTCCAATTTTATAGTCCATGTTCATCATTGATGGATAATTAAAATCCAAATATTTCTTACTTAATTTGTCCATTGCCATAAATTTCCGTGGACAATGCCACGAATTTCAAAAATATTCAATATGTTTCAGATTCACTTGTTAAAGGGACACA
This sequence comes from Phyllobates terribilis, assembly GCF_046119375.1. Taxonomy (NCBI): domain Eukaryota; kingdom Metazoa; phylum Chordata; class Amphibia; order Anura; family Dendrobatidae; genus Phyllobates; species Phyllobates terribilis. Next base: position 1,330,785 of record NW_027363231.1, read on the forward strand.
GCGCCATCTATAATTATAGTCCATGCATATCATTGGTAGATGGTTCCAAACTAATGTTTCTTGATTCTAATTGTCCATTATCATGGATCTCCACAGAAGGCTCTAGGAACACGATCCCCTTCGGAAGGAGGAGTCAACCAGGTCATCAGACTCCACCCCAAGTAGCCAAGGCAGCAGGTAAGTAGTGGATATAAGTAAGTCTTTGATCTGGGATAAAAAACACAAATCAATCAATTAGAAGTACATAATGGTTTGTAAAGAGGACTACTCATCCTTCACAGTACCCATGATACACAAAAATGAAAAATGAGAAGGGGGGGGGGAGGGAAAAAAGGGAACAAGGGAAGGGAAATTGGACCTAAGATCTATTTAAAAGCTGATTACAGCATAATTCTCGGCTACCCTATAAACGGCCTCGCAGACGCCAGGAAAAATGGTCAGAATGAAAAAAAGGGAAAAGTTAACCCCTTAAGCCCCGCGGGTGGTTTGCACGTTAATGACCGGGCCAATTTTTACAATTCTGACCACTGTCACTTTATGAGGTAATTACTCTGGAACGCTTCAACGGATCCCCCTGATTCTGAGACTGTTTTTTCGTGACATATTGTACTTCATGATTGTGGAAAAATTACTTCGATATCACTTGCGTTTATTTGTGAAAAAAACGGAAATTTGGCGAAAATTTTGAAAATTTTGCAATTTTCAAAATTTGAATTTTTAAGCCCTGAAATCAGAGCGATATGTCACACAAAAGAGTTAATAAATAACATTTCCCACATGTCTACTTTACATCAGCACAATTTTGGAACCAAAATTTTTTTTTGTTAGGGAGCTATAAGGGTAAAAAGTTGACCAGCGATTTCTCATTTTTCCAACAAAATTTACAAAACCATTTTTTTAGGGACCACATCACATTTGAAGTCACTTGGAGAGGTCTTTATGACAGAAAATACCCAAAAGTGACACCATTCTAAAAACTGCACCCCTCAAGGTGCTCAAAGCCACATTCAAGAACTTTATTAACCCTTCAGGTGCTTCACAGGAATTTTTTGAATGTGGAAGAAAAAAATGAACATTTAACTTTTTTCACAAAAATGTTACTTTAGACCCAATTTTTTTTATTTTCACAGGGGTAGCAAGAAAAAATGGACGCCAAAATGTGTTGTGCAATTTCCCCTGGGCACGCAGATACCCAATATTTGGGGAAAAAACACTGTTTGGGCGCACGGCAGGGCTCGGAAGGGAAGGAGCGCCATTTGACTTTTTGATTGTAAAATTTGCTTGAATAATTAGCGGACGCCATGTTGTGTTTGGAGAGCCCCTGTGTGCCCAAACTTTGGAGCTCCCCCACAAGTGACCCCATTTTGGAAACTAGACCCCCCAAGGCACCTTTATAGATGCATAGTGAGCACTTGGAACCCCCAGGTGCTTCACAAATTGATTCGTATAAATGAAAAAGTGAAAAAAAAAACACTTTTTCATTTTTACGAATCAATTTGTGAAGCACCTAGGGGTTCCAAGTGCTCACTATGCATCTAGATAGGTGCCTTGGGGGGTCTAGTTTCCAAAATGGGGTCACTTGTGGGGGAGCTCCAATGTTTGGGCACACAGGGACTCTCTAAATGCAACATGGTATCCGCTAACAAATTGAATGCAAAATCGGCTCAAATTGTTAGCGGACACCACATTGCGTTTGGAGAGCCCCTCTGTGCCCAAACTTTGGTGCTCCCCCACAAGTGACCCCATTTTGGAAACTAGACCCCCCAAGGCACCTTTCTAGATGCATAGTGAGCACTTGGAACCCCCAGGTGCTTCACAAATTGATTCGTAAAAATGAAAAAGTGAAAAAAAAAACACTTTTTCAATTTTATGAATCAATTTGTGAAGCACCTGGGGTTCCAAGTGCTCACTATGCATCTAGATAGGTGCCTTGGGGGGTCTAGTTTCCAAAATGGGGTCACTTGTGGGGGAGCTCCAATGTTTGGGCACACAGGGACTCTCCAAATGCAACATGATATCCGCTAACAAATTGAATGGAAAATCGGCTCAAATTGTTAGCGGACACCACGGTGCGTTTGGAGAGCCCCTCTGTGCCCAAACTTTGGAGCTCCCCCACAAGTGACCCCATTTTGGAAATTATACCCCCCAAGGCACCTTTCTAGATGCATAGTGAGCACTTGGAACCCCCAGGTGCTTCACAAATTGATTTGTAAAAATGAAAAAGTGAAAAAAAAAAACACTTTTTCATTTTTATGAATCAATTTGAGAAGCACCTGGGGTTCCAAGTGCTCACTATGAATCTAGATAGGTGCCTTGGGGGGTGTAGTTTCCAAAATGGGGTCACTTGTGGGGGAGCTCCAATGTTTGGGCACACAGGGACTCTCCAAATGCAACATGATATCCGCTAACAAATTGAGCCGACAATTTGTTAGCGGATATCATGTTGCATTTGGAGAGTCCCTGTGTGCCCAAACATTGGAGCTCCCCCACAAGTGACCCCATTTTGGAAACTAGACCCCCCAAGGCACCTATCTAGATTCATAGTGAGCACTTGGAACCCCAGGTGTTTCCCAAATTGATTCATAAAAATGAAAAAGTGTTTTTTTTTCACTTTTTCATTTTTACGAATCAATTTGTGAAGCACCTGGGGGTTCCAAGTGCTCACTATGCATCTAGATAGGTGCCTTGGGGGGTCTAGTTTCCAAAATGGGGTCAATTGTGGGGGAGCTCCAAAGTTTGGGCACACAGGGGCTTTCCAAACGCAACATGGTGTCCGCTAACAATTTGAGCCCACAATCTGTTAGCGGATATCATGTTGCATTTGGAGAGTCCTTGTGTGCCCAAACATTGGAGCTCCCCCACAAGTGACCCCATTTTGGAAACTAGACCCCCCAAGGCACCTACCTAGATTCATAGTGAGCACTTGGAACCCCAGGTGCTTCACAAATTGATTCATAAAAATGAAAAAGTGTTTTTTTTTTCACTTTTTCATTTTTACGAATCAATTTGTGAAGCACCTGGAGGTTCCAAGTGCTCACTATGCACCTAGATAGGTGCCTTGGGGGGTCTAGTTTCCAAAATGGGGTCACTTGTGGGGGAGCTCCAATGTTTGGGCACACAGGGGCTCTCCAAACGCAACATGGCGTCCGCTAACAATTTGAGCCGATTTTCCATTCAATTTGTTAGCGGACACCATGTCGCGTTTGGAGAGCCCGTGATGTGCCTAAACAGTGGAGCTCCCCCACAAGTGCCCCATTTTGGAAACTATACCCCTCAAGGATTTTATTAAGGTGTATAGTGAACATTTTGAACCTAGAGGTATGGCACAAAATTTGTTTACATTAGGTCATCATATTGAATAAGTTGTCATTATTCTTGAGCGCAAGTGCTCGCTACTTGAGTTTGCATCGGGTACTCAGGTATGCACCATGTGCAGCGTGTGCTCGAGTGACATGCTCGAGTCCCTGCTCCGCATGTTTCACGGTTATTAGACACCCCAAAAAAAACATGCGGGGATCGCTCGTGCATGGCAGGCAATCCCCGTAAAGTTTTTTGGCCGCGAAGCATATGGGGCAGAGACTCGAGCATGTCACTCAAATACCCACGATACTCAATGCATACCAGAGCACCCGATGCAAACTCAAATAGCGAGCACTTGCTCTCAACACTAGTCGCCATATCGTCATCTTTTTTTCTTACTTTTGAAAAAAATCCCAACCCCAGCCCTAACCCTAGCACAACCCTAGCCCTAGCACAACCCTAGCCCCAGCACAACCCTAGCCCCAGCACACCCCTAGCCCCAGCACAACCCTAGCCCCAGCACAACCCTAGCCCCAGCACAACCCTAGCCCCAGCACAGCCCTAGCCCCAAACCTAACCCTAGCCCAATCCTAACCCAAGAGTTTATTTTTGACGCTGTTCCTTGTGCGGTATAAGTGATTAGACGACTTTATTCTTCGGGTCGGTGTGATTACAGCAATGCCAGAATCATATGGGGTTTTTACGACTGACAGCTGTCACACACTAAAAGACGCATTTTTTGTAAAATCTAGTTTTTGCATCGCCATATTTTGAGAGCTATCATTTTTCCAGATTTTGGCAGACAGTCATGTGACGGCTCGTTTTTTGCGGGATGACTTGACGTTGTTATTGGTGCCATTTTCAGGCACGTGACATTTTTTGATCGCTTTCTATTCCGATTTTTGGGAGGCAGAATAAACAAAAACCAACAATTCAGGGATTTTTTTTTTTTTTTTAAATTCTGTTCCGCGTGTGGTAAAATTGATGAGGTAGCTTTATTCTTCGGGTCAGTACGTTTACAGCGGTACCACATTTGTATCATTTTCTATGTTTTGGCGCTTATACACAATAAAAGCTATTTTATAGAAAAAAATATTTTTTAGCATCTCTTTATTCTGAGAGCTATAACTTTTTTATTTTTCGGCTGATGGAGCTGTATGGCGGCTTGTTTTTTGCGGGACGAGATGACGTTTTCAGCGGTATCATTTTTATTTATATGCGTCTTTTTGATCGCGTGTTATTCCACTTTTTGTTTGGCGGTATGGTGATAAAGCATTGTTTTTTGCTTCGTTTTTTTTTTTTTACCGTGTTCACTGAAGGGGTTAACTAGTGTGACAGTTTTATAGGTCAGGTTGTTCCGGACGCGGCGATACCAAATATGTGTACTTTTATTGTTTTTGTTTTTGTTTTTTATAATAATATTTATTGATGGGTACATTATATTTTTATTTTTGGTGGATTATTTTTTTTTATTTTTTTTTTATATTTTTGCAATTTTTTTTTTTTCCACTTTCACACAGTTTATACACTTTATTACTTTGTCCCACTCTGGGACTTTCACTTTTTTTTCTCTGATCGCCTGCATGGCACAGGAATGCAGCACCATCCCTATGCCATGCAAGCTGTCAGAAATGCACAGTGTGAAGATTGCTTGGAGATGCACTGCGCATGTCCAAGCAATCTTCCTGCTGTCTGGTGACCCGGATGTTGTCATGACGACATCGGGTCGTCATGGCAACACCCGGGAAGCCTTTGCAGACTGCGCTGGAAGCCGGAAGAGGAGGTGAGTATCGGCGATCACCTCCCCTTGCCCCCGCAATGCCGCGATCGACTTCGATCGCAGCATCGCGGGGGTTAATGTGCTGGGAGCGGTGCAGGACCGCTCCCTGCACATAGTACCGGGTGTCAGCTGTGACAATCAGCTGACACCCGGCGGCGATCGCGCCCGCACAGCCTGTGTGCGTGCGTAATCGCCATGACGTACTAATACGGGTCTGGCTCTTAAGTCCCAGGGCACAGACGCGTATTAGTACGGCAAATGTTGTTAAGGGGTTAAAAAGGTATTAAAATACCATAAGATAAAAACATAAAAAATAGCCACCCAGAAAAAACATGAAACCTACCAACTCGAAAAAATGGGGGAAGAAATAAGAATAAATTACAAGAAAAAACTAAAACCCGTAGCTTCATTTAAACCCTGTGGATTCAAGGTCCCCAATTGAAAAATCCAACGACTTTCTAACTAACCTAAGGCTTTTCCAAGATCTCCACCCCTTAGACCTAGGACTATCTGACCTATGGCAAATGCCTTAAGGCCTTTAGGGGACCAATTGTGGTACAGTTTAAAAGCGTTGAGCGAGATTAGTGGCTTGTTGTTCAACTGACCAATAGGGATTCCCCTAATGGTGGAGGGCAAATGAGACAATTCTGCATGTAGCAGTGAGTTAGTGGCCGTAGACTTGCGATATATATCCGTAATGACACGTCCTTCACTAGAAATGTGGATTTTGAGATCCAAGAAGTCTAGCTCTCTACCATAATGATATGTCAATTTAATGTTAAAATTATTATTATTATTGAGAGCTTTCATCAGAATATCCAAATCCCCCACTGACCCCTCCCACATAAACCATAAGTCATCGATATATCGCATCCACCCTTGCACCAAATCAATGCCAGGAATTGATTCCCCCTGGAATATGTCCCTCTCCCAAGCTCCTAAAAACAAATTGGCTTAGGATGGGGCACAAGAGACCCCCATCGCTGTGCCCTGTAGTTGTAAATAAAAATTTTTTATGAAAAATAAATACATTATGCTTGAGGACATATTCCAGGAGGATCAATATTAAGTCAACTAGCTCTGAATCCAAATCGGTAGATCTCAGATACCAAGATGCCGCTCTCAAGCCATCTTCATGTTTTATACAAGTATACAAGGCTTCCACATCTGCCGTTACCATGATGGCTTGGTCTGGAATATAAAGGTGGTTTAATCTTTGGAGAGCCACATTGGTGTCCTGGATGAATGATGGTAGGGTGGATACGATAGGTTTCAAAAAATAATCAATGACGTCGGAAATTACCTCACATAATCCCCCATTGCCTGAAACAATGGGTCTACCGGGGGGGGGGGTCAGTGTGCTTTTTGTGGACCTTTGGAATGAGATACAATGTGGGAAGTTTTGGATGAAAGTTATTAATTGTATCTAACATTTTTTTGGTAATAATACCCTTCTCCAAAGCCTTCTCCATGATGAAAATTAATTCATTGTGGAAGGTAGGGGTCGGATTATATACCAGTTTTTTTATAGCAAGATGGTGGGCTTGTTTTTCGTATAAACAGGTGGGCCGCACCACCAGATTTCCCCCCTTATCTGCTGGTTTATATACCACGTAGGGGAGGGATTGTAATTCTTTTACCGCTGCTCTCTCCTGTTTATTAATGTTTGACTTACAGGGGGACAGCTTGGAAGAGATTGAATGTCATTAGTAACTAGTTTGGTGAAAACATCGACCGCTGGGCATGTACTTAGAGGGGGGAACTTTTTGTATTTGTGAAAAAGGTTCGAAGGAATGTTACCAACCTTTGTAAGTTTATTTTCATCATCCAATGATTCCAAAATCTGAAGTGCTTCCCTTTCTTCCACGGTGGAAAACATACTCTGATGGTCGGCCTTGTTATGCAATTTTTTAAAAACTAGCTTTATAGCAAGGAGATGTACATCTCTCACCACCGAGAATGTGTCTAAATACGAAGAGGAGAAAACGTCAAACCTCTTTCAAGAACTCTGAGTTGAATTTCAGATAGAACATGTGAAGACAAGTTAATTACCCGTAAGCGGTTCTCTCCCTTTTTGGTTCCAGCAGCCTTAGCAAACATATCCTGAAATCTTCGTTCCTGTCTTTTGCCCTTGTCCATATGAAAGCCCCTACTACTGGTGCTATCAATATCACTAGAGGATGAAAAATTCATCCGTCTGTGACTGATAAGGACTTTCATAAGACTGACCTTGATTGAAGACTTTAGTGACGTTTTTATGTTTTTTAATCTGCCAGCGAAATACTTTATTGTTCTCAAAATCAGTTAGATCTCGTTGGTATTTCTTACATTTTATCTGACTGATATCTCCTTCCCATTTATTTATATCAGTCATAAGTTTTTCAAAATTTTCCCCTGTAATCTCCTTGTGAATAGTTTTCTCCAATGCCTCCAACTCATCATCCAAGTCACCAAGGGTTTTAGTATTTGTTTCAATGATGATCTGGATGAAATCCAGCGAGCATAAAGTTGCGGCCTTAATCCATTTATTGCTCAAAGTCTCGTCTTTTAGATCAAAAGATGGGTACACTTGTATACGTAAGCCACGTGGGATGATTCTTTTGGTATAATAATTCTCTAAGGATGTTTTATTCCACCATACACTGGATGTTCCCTGTTTGAATAGATCTGAAGCCTTAGTTTGCCAGGCATTCATTCTGGCTTTTAAATCCATTTTAAGTATTTTGAATGGACCAATCTGTTTGAAAACAGCAAACATAATTATTCACATAGTCCAAGAAATTCTAAGCAACACTAGACACTGGGAAAATATTACTATACACTTAATCCTATGTGGTTATTTGTTTCAAACCCACCAGGATAACACAGACTCTAATTTCAATTAAAAATCAATATTTTTTATTCATTATCCATATTAAAAAAACAGAAAAACAAAACACTTTTTTAAAAATGACAGGGGACATCCAGAAAAGAGAGATGCAATATATAGCTTGGTCATGTCACATTCATCATGATTGTATAGCAGAAAACTAAACCACCTTATTCACTTGATGTATATTTGAACCGGTATTATAGACAGATGTAAACAGATTTGACAAAGTGCAAATTATGCAATACCCTAATTAAATTAAATGGTAGGGAGGCAGACATTTACATCTATGATCATAAAGTGCTAAGTGCTTATATTTAGAAAAAATTGTCTGCATTATCTCATTCCATTAGTTGGAGAGTAAACAACTGCTTACAACTATGCAAAGTGCCATGGAGTAGTCAATATACCTATTAAAAATTGCTACAAACTGACCATATTGACAGCATTTACCTCTCAGAACCCCTACGCCGTTTCGCTGTTAAGCTTCTTCCAGGGGTGTGTCTATCCACTGAGCGGCTTGAGTATATATAGAGCCATGTAGCCAATTGCATTGACTGATGTATGAAAAAGAAAGTAAGAAAAGATAAAAGATATCTAATGATAGGCCAGGCGTCCGGGGGGCCGTCCATAGGAAGTTATCCCATCAATCATGTGCAAGTTGTAAGGTGCCTTGATGGCGCATCGTGCACGTGTATACTACACCAGTTTGCAAAAGGGACTTCCGGGTGGTGCGCAGTGGAACGCATGTGTGGAACTCACGCGGTCCACATGTAGCGCATCCCTGGAAGTCAGTAGGTGATGTCACATGCGCGTGTTCACAGCTCCCATGGGCCGCACGCCACTATATAGGAACCGGACCCGTGGAGTAAAGCCTAGCTGTGCAGAGCAGTGGAACGCATGTGGACCACATGGAGCGCAACCTCATAAAGGTCCATCCCCACTTCCTAAACCATGAACCTGTAGGACATGGCATACATATCAAGGAATGACAAGGGAAAATGGGAGGGGAATGGGGAAGGAAGGAGGGAAGAAGAAAAGAATAAACCAAATGTAAAGACAGAAAATAGATGCTGTAGGAGCATCGATTACCATCCATTACCATAGACATCTTAACACTTATTTACATATATTTGTATGCATGGACTATAATTGTAGATGGCGCTGTGTCCCTTTAACAAGTGAACCTGAAACATATTGAATATTTTTGAAATTCGTGGCATTGTCCACGGAAATTTATGGCAATGGACAAATTAAGTAAGAAATATTTGGATTGGAATTATCCATCAATGATGAATATGGACTATAAAATTGGACGGTGCTGTCTTTTTAACAAGTGATATATATCTAACATGTCATTATTTGATCTCAGGAGTGAGTTGCGGGGTCCCCATTTGGGAAGAACATGTTTTTTGTATATGATGGTTGACACTGATAGAAGGGTAGGCTTCTCCCCTTATTCTCCGTGATTGCGTGGCATAAAATACTAGCACAATTAAATGTTTCTAATTGTTACACTTAGCCTCTCTTTGACTATAGACATATTAACACTTATCTATATATATAATCGTCTTATCCCGTCTGTCTGTCTGTCTGTGTGTCTGTCTGTCCAGGAAATCCCGCTTCTCTCATTGGTCCGCCAGCGGCCAATCAGCGCCGCGGGATTTCTGAAAAAAGATGGCGGCCGTTAGCGGCTCATTTGCGGGACGGAGCTCAGCGGCGATGCAGCCGGGAGATGACCGGCGTGAGGCGCTCATCTCCCGGCCGGTACTAGCAGAACGAACCCGACCGCCGGACCCATCTGCGGGACGGAGATGCAGCCGGGAGATGAGCGGCGCGAGGCGCTCATCTCCCGGCCGGTAGCAGCGGAAGGACCGCTGGCGCCTCTGACCTCCATGCGGAAGGGAGGACCGACGAGCGGCGCTGCAGGTCGGGATACTTCTGCTGCCAGCGCCCACTATGTCCCGGGTTCTCGCAGCGTAAGTAGCCGCACAGGCAGCGGCGCTCCCCGGTCCTCACCAAGACGATTCGATGATTGGTCGCAGTCTTCGGACCCGACCAATCACTGATCTTAGCGCAAAACTTAAACACCGCTGTGCTGATTGGTCGCCGGCCCTGCCCGCGACCAATCACCGATTTGGGCGCCAAATTTAAATATCGGCCGCGACCAATCAGCACAGCGGTGTTTAAATGTGGAGCCACGATCGGTGATTGGTCGGGGCCGATATTTAAATTTGCCGCCCAAATCGGTGATTGGTCGCTGTCAGCGTCCGCGACCAATCAGCACAATAGTGTTTAACTTTGGCGACAAAATCAGTGATTGGTCGCGGGCCAAGACAGCGACCAATCACCGATTTGTGCGGCAGATTTAAATAGCGGCCGCGACCAATTGGATGTCAGCGGCGCTGCCTGTGCGGGTACTTCCGCTCCGAGAACCCGGGACATGAGCGGGCGCTCGCAGCAGAAATATCCGGACCCGCAGCGCCGCTCCCCTGTCCTCCCTTCACACCCTAGCCGCTGATCTCCCCACAGTATCCGAATGGTGTTACAAAGGTCCGGACATTTGTGTTAAAAATCGCTGATTGGTCGCGGGCGCTGCCCGCGACCAATCACCGATTTGGGCGCCAAATTTAAATATCGGCCGCGACCAATCAGAACAGCGGTGTTTATATGTGGAGCCAAGATCGGTGATTGGTCGCGGCCGATATTTAAATTTGGCGCCCAAATCGGTGATTGGTCGTGGGCGACCAATCACCGATTTTTAATACAAATGTCCGGACATTTGTAACACCATGCGGATACTGTGGGAACATCAGCGGCTAGGGTGTGAAGGGAGGACCGGGGAGCGGCGCTGCGGGTCGGGATACTTCTGCTCCGAGCGCCCGCTCATGTCCCGGGTTCTCGCAGCGGAAGTATCCGCACAGGCAGCGCCGCTGACATCCATGCGGCTAGGGTGTGAAGGGAGGATCGGGGAGCGGCGCTGACATCCAATTGGTCGCTGCCGCTATTTAAAAGTGCCGCACAAATCGGTGATTGGTCGCGGTCTTGGCCCACGACCAATCACGGATCTTGCCGCAAAAGTTAAACACTACGGTGCTGATTGGTCGCGGACGCTGCCCGCGACCAATCACCGATTTGGGCGCCACATTCAAATATCGGCCGCGACCAATCACCGATCTTGGCTCCACATTTAAACACCGCTGTGCTGATTGGTCGCGGACGCTATTTAAATGTGGCGCCAAAATCGGTGATTGGTCGCGCCCTACGTCGGCGACCAATCAGCACAGCGGTGTTTAAATGTGGAGCCAAGATCGGTGATTGGTCGCGGCCGATGTTTAAATTTGGCGCCCAAATCGGTGATTGGTCGCGGGCAGCGCCAGCGACCAATCAGCGATTTTTTACACAAATGTCCGGACCTTTGTAACACCATGCAGATACTGTGGGGACATCAGCGGCTAGGGTGTGAAGGGAGGACCAGGGAGCGGCGCTGCGGGTCGGGATACTTCTGCTCCGAGCGCCCGTTCATGTCCCGGGTTCTCCTAGCGGATGTACCCGCACAGGCAGCGGCGCTCCCCGGTCCTCACTAATACAATTCCGCTCCCCGCTCCTCACCAATACGATTCGCTGATTGGTCGCGTGCGGAGAGCGCGACCAATCAGTGATCTTGGCGCTAAAGTTAAACACCGCTCTGCTGATTGGTCGCGGCCGTCAGCCGCGACTAATCAGCGATTTTGTCGCCAAATTTAAACATCGCTCTGCTGATTGGTCGCGGATGCCGGACGCGTCCAATCAGCAAGATTGGCGCTAAATTTAAACAACGCTCTGCTGATTGGTCGCGGTCGCTGGCCGAGATCAATCAGCAGTATTGGCGCAAAATTTAAACACCGCTCTGCTGATTGGTCGCGGTTGTCGGCCTTGACCAGTCAGCAGTATTGGCGCCAAATTTAAACCTCACTCTGCTGATTGGTCGCAACCACCGGCCGCGACCAATCAAAGAGATTGGCGACAAATTTAATCAACGCTCTGCTGGTTGATCGCGGTCGCTGGCCGAGATCAATCAGCAGTATTGGCGCAAAATTTAAACACCGCTCTGCTGATTGGTCGCGGTTGTCGGCCTTGACCAGTCAGCAGTATTGGCGCCAAATTTAAACCTCACTCTGCTGATTGGTCGCAACCACCGGCCGCGACCAATCTTCGTTTTTTGTGCAAAATTTAAACAACGCTCTGCTGATTGGTCGCGGTCGCTTGCCGCGACCAATTAGCAGTATTGGGGCCAAATTTAAACCCCGCTCTGCTGATTGGTCGCGGTCGCCGGCCGCGACCAATCAGCAGTATTGTCGCCAAATTTAAACACCTCTTTGCTGATTGGTCGCGGTCGCGACTAATCAGCGATTTTGGTGCCAAATTTAAACACGCTCTCCAGTCCTCACTAACACGGTTCGCCGATTGGTCGCGACCGCCGCCCGCGACCAATCAGCGATTTTGGCCCAAAATTTAAACACCGCTTTGCTGATTGGTTGCGGCCGCCAGCCACGACCAATCAGCGAGATTGGTGCCAAATTTAAACACCGCTCTGCTGATTGGTCGCGGCCGCCATCCACGACCAATCAGCGATTTTGGCGCCAACTTTAAACAACGCTCTGCATCGCTCTGCTGATTGGTCGCAGTCGGCGGCCGCGACCAATCAGCAGTATTGGAGCCAAATTTAAAAACCGCTCTGCTGATTGGTCGCGAGTAATCAGCGATTTTCGTGCCAAATTTAAACACGCTCTCCAGTTCTCACTAACACGGTTCGCCGATTGGTCGCGGCCGCCGCCCGCGACCAATCTCCGATATTGCCGCCAAATTTAAACACCGCTTTGCTGATTGGTCGCGGTTGCCAAACGCGACCAATCAGCGATTTTGGCGCCAAATTTAAACACCGCTCTGCTAATTGCGCCCGGTCGGCCGCATACATATTCTAGAATATCCGATGCGTTAGAATCGGGCCACCATCTAGTTTACATATATTTGTTTTATTAATTTTCACTTATTCTTTGCTTTTTCACTATACATACATTATTTTCGTTATTTATACACTTCACATTCAACAAATACATATTTTCATTCATATATGATTTTTCTTTTTTAGTTTACACTTTTACTTTCGTTTTCACCCCCCCCCACACACACACACACACATACACACACTTTCACATTTCACTTTATGGTAATCGATGCTCCTACAGCATCTATTTTCTGTCTTTACATTTGGTTTATTCTTTTCTTTTCTTCTTCCCTCCTTCCTTCCCCATTCCCCTCCCATTCTCCCTTGTCATTCCTTGATATGTATGCCATGTCCTCCAGGTTCATGGTTTAGGAAGTGGGGATGGACCTTTTTGAGGTTGCGCTCCATATGGTCTGCATGCGTTCCACACATGCGTTCCATTGCGCACCACCCGGAAGTCCCTTTTGCAAACAGGTGTAGTATACACGCGCGAAATGCGCCATCAAAGCACCTTACAGCTGGCACATGATTGATGAGATAACTTCCTATGGACGGCCCCCCGTACGCATGGCCTATCTTTAGATATCTTTCATCTTTTCTTACTTTCTTTTTCATACATCAGCTATAAATTTTCCTTTAGCCTTCTTTTCCTCAATAAAACAGATCCTATCCCAATACATTTGGAAGTATAAAAAACCTAGACTTCCTCATAAAATCCTAACCCTACCTAATCATAAAGGGGGTATTGGCATTCCTAGTGTCCTAAACTATTATTAAGCAATCCACTTAAATAGATGGCTCAAATTAGCCAGTACATCCAAGAGAGTGGAAGCCTCAGACATTGATCTTCTACTCCTGGGTAATAATCCACACAAATACATATGGGCAAATATTGTCCGCACTTCCGAGGCCATAAGTGATATTACTATTACCACTTCCCTTAAGATTAAACGCGACTTAGATAAAGATCTAAAAAAGAGCATACTTCCCTCAGCTCAGGCCCCTATTTCTACCATTCCGTACTTTCTAGACCCAAATTATTCAGATCCCTATAATCTTTGGTTGGATTTGCCGAACTGTTCAATCAAAGAGTTCCTGACCAATAAAATCCCATTGCTGGATTCATGGCCGGTTAATTCCTCCACGCGCCCCATTAATTTCTTACAGCATAAACATGTCACCCACATTCTTTCGATGTTTAAATCTAAATTCCCTGGTGCGGGAGGAGGTTCATGGGTGGACATGCTATGTAAACTCTCGTTCCCTTTTCCTAAAGGAATATCGAAGATATATAACCATATGATCCTGCCTCAGTCCTTCCAAAAACCTTCCTTTATATACTCTTGGGAAAAGGAACTTAACATCTCTTTGGCGGATGAAGAAGTCGAATCCATTCTTACTAATTCTCACGGATTCTCCAGGTGCATTTCTTTGCAAGAGAATTCATACAAAATATTAATACGGTGGTATAGAACGCCAGAACTATTATGCCATTATGGATCGTCTGACTCTAACCTTTGCTGGAGATGTAAAGCAGGGGTGGGAAACATGTCCCATATATTTTGGTACTGCCCTAATATTAGACCTTTTTGGGTTAAAATAGAGGAGACGTTGAAAGACCTAGGTATGATAAGGGGTCCCTTGTCTCCGAAAGAAGTCTTACTATCCTTCCCGTCTCAAAATTTTAAACCTACAAGACATGATCTGCTCCCTCTACTGTTCGGGGCGGCGAAATACCTGATCCCTCTGCACTGATTGCAGGTTACACCCCCCATTTACGTTGAGTGGTTGAATAAGGTTGACATGATTAGGCGGTTGGAGGAGCTCACTAGTTGGGAGACTTCCCAGCATTCCTATTTTCGTGAGGTTTGCTTTCCCTGGAAACCTACCTGGCCGGTTTAGCGGTTTTGTGGGTTAAAAATAACAACTACTTATTCTGTCATATCTTGAGCACCTCCTTCTCCTTCCCATTACTGTTTATCTCCTACCTCATTCAGGTTGTTTATTAATCTTGCCAACGCGCCGCAACACACATAACTTTGTTTTGGTATGTGATGTCTCTCATACATTATGCTCCCTTGTATTAATTCTTTTCTGATACTTTATTCAGATATTATTCATTTTCCTAGCTTAGGTCTCTTGTTGTCTAGGTATACTAGCGTTAGTTTTGTATTTGTCTTGTTATATATTGTTTCACGTGCCTTGATTTGTTCCATTGAGATACTATTGTCTTTTTATTGATATTGTTATGATATCTCAATTTCCTAGTCTATAATTCCATATGTTGCACTGATGTCATTTGTTTCTGTTCTATTTACTTAAATATAGAATGTTTAAAAAAAATGTTTTAAATGGAACCTTTATGGCGTCACTTAAAATTCTCTCATGGAACATTAGTGGATTAGGGAATGCCAAGAAAGGGAATATTGTATTCTCCCAGATACGTAAATCTCAAGCGCAAATAATATGCCTTCAGGAAACCCATTTAACCCCGGACACTGTGTCCAGAATAAACAAACCCTGGATAAAGTGGGACAAACACGCTACACATACTTCTTATTCTAGAGGTGTAGTTACCATTGTGCATAAGTCAGTGGGATAGTCAGTTCAAACTGTCAAAAGAGACTCAACATATACAACCCACCACCAGCCAAAATGGATGTACTCCAACAGGCAGTGATTTTTGTATCACAGTACCCAGATGCTAAAATGTTATGTATGGGAGACTTCAATATGATTCTTAATACACACTTGGATAAAATGAGCCCTGCCAACACTAGGTCTGATAGTCAAGACACCGCTACTTTACATACTTTCATAACGGAGGTGGGTTGGATTGATTTGTAGAGGCAGCAGCACCCACTCAAGAGAGAATTTTCCTGCTACACACCTGCTGTTCGATGTTTATCTAGAATGGATCATATATTTGGAAACAGTACTGCATTTTCGGATTTAAGTAAAATTGAATATTCCCCTAGAACGGTGTCGGACCATGCTCCACTGATAGCATCTTTTCATTTGGGGGGTCCTAACAGACCCAAGAGGTTTCGCATACATCCGTTTTGGTTGTCTCTTATTTGAGAACATGATAGGATACCAGATCAAGGGGAAGTATTTATAGCAGGTCATGGGGACTTCCCTGACAGATTGATAGTATGGGACACACTTAAAGCATATATTAGGGGATGCGTTAAATCAACGATTTCATACATTAAAAGGGAATCTTCTATTGGGGAGCAGAGGCTTGGCGAAGAGTGCAAATTATTAGAAGCTAAATATATTAACCCCTTAATAACATCTGACGTACTAATACGCGTCTGTGCCCTGGGACTTAAGAGCCAGACCCGTATTAGTACGTCATCGCGATCGCGCGCACACACAGGCTGTGCGGGCGCGATCGCCGCCTGGTGTCAGCTGATTGTCACAGCTGACACCCGGTACTATGTGCAGGGAGCGGTCCTGCACCGCTCCCAGCACATTAACCCCCGCGATGCTGCGATCGAAGTCGATCGCGGCATTGCGGGGGCAAGGGGAGGTGATCGGCGATACTCACCTCCTCTTCCGGCTTCCAGCGCAGTCTGCAGCGGCTTCCCGGGTGTTGCCATGACGACCCGATGTCGTCATGACAACATCCGGGTCACCAGAGAGCAGGAAGATTGCTTGGACATGCGCAGTGCATCTCCAAGCAATCTTCACACTGTGCACTTCTGACAGCCTTCATGGCATAGGGATGGTGCTCCATTCCTGTGCCATGCAGGCGATCAGAAAAAAAAAAAGTGAAAGTCCCAGAGTGGGACAAAGTAATAAAGTGTATAAACTGTGTGAAAGTGGAAAAAAAATAAAATAAAAATGTGCAAAAATATTATAAAAAAATAAAAAAAATAATACACCAAAAATAAAAATATAATGTACCCATCAATAAATATTATTATAAAAAAAAACAATAAAAGTACACATATTTGGTATCGCCGCGTCCGGAACAACCTGACCTATAAAACTGTTCCACTAGTTAACCCCTTCAGTGAACACGGTAAAAAAAAAAAAGAAAAAACGAAGCAAAAAACAATGCTTTATCACCATACCGCCAAACAAAAAATGGAATAACACGCGATCAAAAAGACGCATATAAATAAAAATGATACCGCTGAAAACGTCATCTCGTCCCGCAAAAAACAAGCCACCATACATCTCCATCAGCCGAAAAATAAAAAAGTTATAGCTCTCAGAATAAAGCGATACTAAAAAATATTTTTTTCTATAAAATAGCTTTTATTGTGTATAAGCGCCAAAACATAGAAAAATGATACAAATGTGGTACCGCTGTAAACGTACTGACCCGAAGAATAAAGCTACCTCATCAATTTTACCACACGCGGAACAGAATAAAAAAAAAAAAAAAAACAATTCCTGAATTGTTGTTTTTTGTTTATTCTGCCTCCCAAAAATCGGAATAGAAAGCGATCAAAAAATGTCACGTGCCTGAAAATGGCACCAATAACAACGTCAAGTCATCCCGCAAAAAACGAGCCGTCACATGACTGTCTGCCAAAATCTGGAAAAATTATAGCTCTCAAAATATGGCGATGCAAAAACTAGATTTTACAAAAAATGCATCTTTTAGTGTGTGACAGCTGTCAGTCATAAAAACCCCATATGATTCTGGCATTGCTGTAATCACACCGACCCGAAGAATAAAGTCGCCTAATCACTTATACCGCACAAGGAACGGCGTCAAAAATAAACTCTTGGGTTAGGATTGGGCTAGGGTTAGGGCTGGGTTTGGGGCTAGGGTTGTGCTGGGGCTAGGGTTGTGCTGGGGCTAGGGTTGTGCTGGGGCTAGGGTTGTGCTAGGGTTAGGGCTGGGGTTGGGATTTTTTTCAAAAGTAAGAAAAAAAGATGACGATATGGCGACTAGTGTTGAGAGCAAGTGCTCGCTACTTGAGTTTGCATCGGGTGCTCTGGTATGCATTGAGTATCGTGGGTATTTGAGTGACATGCTCGAGTCTCTGCCCCATATGCTTCGCGGCCAAAAAGCTTTACGGGGATTGCCTGCCATGCACGAGCGATCCCCGCATGTTTTTTTTTTGAGTGTCTATTAACCGTGAAACATGCGGAGCAGGGACTCGAGCATGTCACTCGAGCACACGCTGTACATGGTGCATACCTGAGTACCCGATGCAAACTCAAGTAGCGAGCACTTGCGCTCAAGAATAATGACAACTTATTCAATATGATGACCTAATGTAAACAAATTCTGTGCCGTACCTCTGGGTTCAAAATGTTCACTATACACCTTAATAAAATCCTTGAGGGGTATAGTTTCCAAAATGGGGACACTTGTGGGGGAGCTCTACTGTTTAGGCACATCACGGGCTCTCCAAACGCGACATGGTGTCCACTAACAAATTGAATGGAAAATCGGCTCAAATTGTTAGCGGACGCCATGTTGCGTTTGGAGAGCCCCTGTGTGCCCAAACATTGGAGCTCCCCCACAAATGACCCCATTTTGGAAACTAGACCCCCCAAGGCACCTATCTAGATGCATAGTGAGCACTTGAAACCCCCAGGTGCTTCACAAATTGATTCGTAAAAATGAAAAAGTGAAAAAAAAAAACACTTTTTCATTTTTATGAATCAATTTGTGAAGCACCTAGGGGTTCCAAGTGCTCACTATGAATCTAGATAGGTGCCTTGAGGGGTCTAGTTTCCAAAATGGGGTCACTTGTGGGGGAGCTCCAATGTTTGGGCACGCAGGGACTCTCTAAATGTAACATGGTATCCGCTAACAAATTGAATGGAAAATCGGCTCAAATTGTTAGCGGACACCACATTGCGTTTGGAGAGCCCCTCTGTGCCCAAACTTTGGAGCTCCCCCACAAGTGACCCCATTTTGGAAACTAGACCCCCCAAGGCACCTTTCTAGATGCATAGTGAGCACTTGGAACCCCCAGGTGCTTCACAAATTGATTCGTAATAATGAAAAAGTGAAAAAAAAAACACTTTTTCATTTTTATGAATCAATTTGTGAAGCACCTGGGGTTCCAAGTGCTCACTATGAATCTAGATAGGTGCCTTGGGGGGTCTAGTTTCCAAAATGGGGTCACTTGTGGGGGAACTCCAAAGTTTGGGCACAGAGGGGCTCTCCAAACGCAATGTGGTGTCCGCTAACAATTTGAGCCGATTTTCCATTCAATTTGTTAGCGGATACCATGTTGCATTTAGAGAGTCCCTGTGTGCCCAAACATTGGAGCTCCCCCACAAGTGACCCCATTTTGGAAACTAGACCCCCCAAGGCACCTATCTAGATGCATAGTGAGCACTTGGAACCCCTAGGTGCTTCACAAATTGATTCATAAAAATGAAAAAGTGTTTTTTTTTTCACTTTTTCATTTTTACGAATCAATTTGTGAAGCACCTGGGGGTTTCAAGTGCTCACTATGCATCTAGATAGGTGCCTTGGGGGGTCTAGTTTCCAAAATGGGGTCATTTGTGGGGGAGCTCCAATGTCTGCAAATATTGAAATACTACTCTGTATACCCCTACAAGGTCATTAATAAATATGTTAAAAAGAAGCGGGCCCAATACTGACCCCTGTTGTACCCCAGTGTTAACTGTGACCCAGTCTGAGTGTGTTCCATCAATAACCACCCTTTGTTTCCTATCACTGAGCCAGTTCTGAACCCACTTACATATATTTTCCGCTATCTCCATTGTTCTCATTTTATGTATCAACCTTTTGTGTGGAACTGTATCAAAAGCTTTTGAAAAGTCCATATACACAACATCCACTGCATTTCCTTGGTCCAGTCCAGAACTTGCCTCCTCATAAAAGCTGATCAAATTAGCTTGACAGGAACGGTCCCTCGTAAACCCATGTTGATATTGGGTCATGAGGTTATTCTTCTTCAGATACTCTAGTATAGCATCTCTTAGAAAACTCTCCAGGATTTTACCCACAGTAGAGGTTAAGCTTACTGAGCTATAATTTCCAAGTTCGGTTTTTGTCCCCTTTTTGAATATTGGCACCACATTTGCTATACGCCAGTCCTGTGCTACAGACCCTGTTATTATGGAATCTTTAAATATTAAAAATAATGTTCATCTATGACTTTACTTAATTCCTGCAGTACTCACGGGTGTATCCCATCCAGGCCCGGGGATTTGTCAACTTTAGTGATTTTTAGATGCCGCCATACTTCCTGCTGGGTTAAACAAGTGACATTTAATGAAGAATTTTTGTTATCACTAATCATGTTTTCTGTCATGTGATTTTCTTGTGTAAATACTGTTGAAAAAAAATCGTTTAGCATATTGGCTTTTTCCTCATCCAACATTTCACCCATAGTATTTTTAAGGGGGCCAACACTATCATGTTTTAGTTTCTTACTATTTATGTAGTTAAAGAATATTTTGGGATTATTTTTACTTTCTCTGGCAATGAGTCTCTTTGTCTCAAACTTTAGTGCCTTGATTTGGTTTTTACAGAATTTATTTTATTTTCTGTATTTATTTAATGCCTCATCACTACCTACTTGCTTTAGTTCTCTAAATGCTTTCTTTTGTCACTTATTGTGCCCCTTACAGCTCTATTTAGCCATAGTGGTTTCCTCCTATTTCTTGCATGTTTATTCCCATAGGGTATATATTGTGCACAGGTCCTATTCAGGATGCTAATAAATGTCTCCTATTTGCTTTGTGTAGTTTTATGTCTCAGGATATCGTCCCAGTTTATTGCACTAAGAACCTCTCTCAACCTTTGGAAATTTGCCTTCCTGAAGTTTACTGTCCTTGTAACCCTTCTACTACACATTTTATTAAAGGATACATGAAAACTTATTATTTTGTTAACACTATTACCCAAGTGACCCCCAGCTCGTATATTTAATATGCGGTCTGGCCTGTTGGTTAATATTAGGTCTAGCAGTGCCCCCCTTCTTGTTGAGTCCTGAACCAGTTATGAAAGGTAATTGTCTCTCATAGTTGTCAGAAACCTATTACCTTTGCTTGAACTACAGGTTTGTGTTTCCCAATGTATTTCCGGGTAGTTAAAGTCCCCCATAATAATGACTTCTCCTTGAGTCGCTGCTTCATCTATTTGCTTTATGAGGATATTCTCTGTTGCTTCCATTATTTTTGGAGACTTATAACAAACCCCTATCAGTAATTTACTATTTTTCCCCCTCCCCTTATCTCCACCCACAGGGACTCTACATTTTCATTAGATTCATATATATTGTCACGCAAGATGGGTTTTAAGGATGATTTTACATATAAACACCCCCCCCCCCCCTCGCTTGTTTGTACGGTCATTTCTGAACAGACTATAACCCTGTAAATTAACTGCCCAGTCATGGCTCTCATCCAGCCATGTCTCAGATATCCCCACCATGTCATAATTATTTTCCAACAAAATGTATTCTAATTCCTCCATTTTGTTGGTGAGGCTTCTTGCATTAGTGTACATGCATTTTATGTATCTCTCTATACCTCTATTCCTTCTTACTATATTGACTTTTCTAACCCCACCTCCAGTTTCTTTATTTCTGCCCAGGTCACTATCTGCACTATCTTCCCCACCTATAAAATGAATACCCCCCACCACCCCCAATCCCTAGTTTAAACACTCCTCCAACCTTCTAGCCATTTTCTCCCCCAGCACAGCTACACCCTCCCCATTAAGGTGCAGCCCATCCCTAGCGTGGAACCTGTAACCAACTGAGAAGTTGGCCCAGTTCTCTAGGAACCCAAACCCCTCCTTCCTACACCAATTCCTGAGCCACTTATTTATGTCCCTAATTTCCCATAGCCTCTCTGGCGTGGCACATGGTACAGGCAGTATTTCAGAGAATACCAGCTTGGAGGTCCTTACTTGAAGCTTGCAGCCTAAATCCCTGAAATCATCTTTAAGGCCCTTCCACCTACCTCTAACTTTGTCATTTGTGCCAATGTGCACCATAACCGCTGGGTCCTCACCAGCCCCTCCCAGCAATCTGTCAACCCGATCAGCGATGTGCCGGACTCGAGCGCTAGGTAGTCAGCGCACTGTTCGACGATCCTTGTCTTTGTGACAGATTGCCATATCTTTTCCCCTAATAATTGAGTCCCCCACTACCAGCACCTGCCTGGCCTGCCATGCTCTCCTATTTCCCCCCTTACAGGAGCTGACACTCCTCCGACTTTCTGAGGACATGCCTTGCTGCTGCAGTGCTACCCCTGTACTGACACTCCCCTCATCTCCCAACTTTGCAAACTTATTGGAGTGTGCCAGATCAGGACTAGCCTCCCTTGCATTCTTCCCTCTACCCCCCCTTCTAACTGCCACCCAGCTAGCTGCCTCACTGTCCTGCAGCTACCTACTACCACCCTCCCCCACATCTACCCCAGTGAGCAGCTGCTCAGTGAGCAGCAGACTCCTTTCCATATTGTCAATGGAGTGTTGCCAGCTGCTCATTTAGATCTAGTACCTGGGCTTCCAAACGCACAGCATGCACACATCTCGCACAGCAGTATGCACCCATGACCGGCTGTTCAAGGATTGCATACATGTGGCAAGATGTACACTGGATACCATTGTCAATAATGGAGCTCATTTCCTAATGGGGATTGCACTAGACAGAAATGTTAAGTAAAAAGAAATGTAAAGAATTAATAAAATACAGACAGCAATTCAGTCTAAATTCCTCCCTTCCAAACTCCGTGAATCCAAAGTCACTGAATCAGAAGTCACACACTTACTTCCTTTCGAACTTGCGCTCCAGTCACACTCAGCTCGTTCACACTTGCTAAGGAAGAAGATTTAAAGAGTTTTTTTCCCCCTTTAGCAGCAATCCAACCTACAGCTCAATGCACTTCCAAAGGACTGGATGCCCCAACCAGCTGCCCTTTATAAACCAATAATTATGACCCCCTCACCCTTAATGAACCCCTTGTGAGTATAGCTACACCTCAGGATTTAAGTGCAATGTAGTTAACCCTTAAACACACATGTAGTAAAATAAGAAACTGTAGAACTGTAGAGAGCAAATAGGTTTTAAAAAGCCCAATAAAATTAAACGGTAGAAAATCACTCAGCAGTTCACAATTCAGCAACTCACAGCAATTCACAGTGATATTTTCTGCAGGATTCCCAAATACCTTTTCACTGAATCACAAGTCACACACTTTCTTCCGTTTGCACTTACGCTCCGGTCACACTCAGCCTGTTCACAGTCGCTAAGTAAGAAGATTTAAAAAGTTTTTTTTTTTTTTCCTCTTTTGTAGCAATCCAACCTTCAGCTCAATGCACTTTCAATATATTGCTCCATACTGAATAATGGACCCCATGTAATGCTCCATACAGGATTCTGGCCTCCATATAATGCTCCATGCAGGATGGGCCCCATATTTTTATTTATTTATTTTACTCACTTATATAGTGCCATTAATTCCACAGCGCTTTACATACATTATCGGCACTGTTACATAGTTACATAGTTTATAAGGCCGAAAAAAGACAAGCGTCCATCCAGTTCAGCCTATTTCTTGTGCACTGCAGCTATTCCGCAGCGTTGATCCAGGGGAACGCAAAAAAAAAAACAAAACAAAACAAAAAAAAAAAAAACATGCGGTATAGGCCAATTGACATCATTGAGGAAAAAATTCACTTCCCGACACCAATCTGGATTAATTAACTATCACTAAGCATAAGATGTAATTTTATTGTTCTCAAGAAAGGCGTCCAGGCCTCTCTTGAACTCATTAAGTGAGTTGGACATCACCACTTCCTCTCCCAGAGAGTTCCAGAGTCTCACGGCTCTGACCGTAAAGAATCCCCTTCTATGCTGGTGCAGGAACCTCCTTTCCTCCAGACGCATAGTGTGCCCCCTCGTCTTTGTCACCATCCTTGGTATAAACAGGTCATGGGAGAGATCTCTGTACTGCCCCCTGATGTATTTATACATGTTTATGAGGTCTCCCCTAAGCCTTCTCTTTTCCAACGTAAATAGGCCTAATTTTGACAACCTCTCTGGGTATTCTAGTCCCTCCATTCCCTTTATTACCTTAGTCGCCCTCCTTTGTACCCTCTCTAGCTCCAATATGTCTTTCCTGAGCACCGGAGCCCAGAACTGTGCACAATATTCTAAGTGCGGCCTTACCAGCGCTTTATACAGAGGAAGAACAATGTTCTCATCATAAGCCCCTATTCCTCTTCTGATGCATGCCATGACTCTATTTGCCTTCGCAGCTGCTGCCTGACACTGGGCACTCCAATTTAATTTGCTATTAACCAAGACGCCCAGGTCCTTCTCCATGTCAGATTTCCCCAACGGTTTCCCATTTAATATGTATGGGTGACTGCTGTTTTTCTTTCCCATGTGCATGACTTTACATTTATCGGCATTGAACCCCATTTGCCATTTTTTGGCCCAACTCCCCAATTTATCTAAATCCTCCTGTAGCTGTGCCCTATCCTCATCTGTGTTAACTACTTTACAAAGTTTAGTATCATCTGCAAATATTGCTATTTTACTATGCAACCCTTCCACTAGATCATTAATAAATATATTAAATAATATAGGGCCCAAGACAGACCCTTGAGGCACCCCACTAGTAACCCTGACACACCCTGAGCTTACTCCATTGATAACCACCCTCTGCTTTCTATCACTCAGCCAGCTATTTACCCACTTACACACATTATCCCCCAGACCAAGCATTCTCATTTTATATACCAACCTTTTGTGTGGCACGGTATCAAACGCTTTGGAGAAGTCAAGGTATACAACATCCACTGACTCTCCCCGGTCCAGCTGTGAGCTCACCTCCTCGTAGAAGGCAATCAGGTTTGTTTGGCAGGAGCAATCTCTCATGAATCCATGTTGATATGGAGTTAGACAGTTATTATCATTAAGATATTCTACAATAGCATCTCTAAGAAATCCTTCAAACAATTTACCCACAACAGACGTTAAGCTGACTGGTCTATAGTTCCCTGGGTCACTTTTAGACCCCTTTTTGAATATTGGTACCACATTTGCTTGGCGCCAGTCTAGTGGGGCAGTCCCTGTCCATAAAGAGTGCTTGAATATAAGATACAGCGGTCTGTCTATCACATTACTTAATTCTTTTAGTACCCGGGGGTGTATGCCATCTGGGCCTGGTGACTTGTCTATTTTGATATTATTTAGGCGTTTCTGAACTTCCTCCTGGGTTAGGTGGGTGATATTTAGCGGAGGGTTTACTTTATTACTTTGCATTTCCTCCGATAAATTGTTTTCTTTTGTGAAAACAGTGGAGAAGAAGCTATTGAGTAGGTTTGCTTTACCCTCATTGCCCTCTATGATTTTACCCAGGTTATTTTTCAATGGGCCAACTCCATCAGTTTTAATCCTTTTACTGTTTATATAGTTAAAGAACAGTTTGGGATTCGTTTTACTTTCTTTGGCAATTAGTCTCTCTGTCTCCTCTTTTGCTATTCTTATTTGTTTCTTACAGATTTTGTTTTTTTCCCTATAAGTTATTAGCGCTTCCTCGCTGCCTTCTTGTTTAAGTTTACCGAAAGCCCTTTTTTTGTTTTTCATTGCCCTCTTGACTTCCTTATTTAGCCACATTGGCTTCCTCCTATTCCTAGCCCTTTTATTCCCATAAGGTATGTACCTTCTACAGTGACTATGTAGGACTGTTTTGAAAATTTCCCATTTTCTATCCGTGCTCCTATTACTGAAGATACTATCCCAGTCTATAAGGTGAAGGGCATCTCTTAGCTGATCAAACTTTGCCCTCCTGAAGTTCAGTGTTTTTGTGACTCCCTTGCTGGGCACCCTACTGAAGCACATGTGGAATTGTATAATGTTGTGGTCACTATTTCCCAGGTGCCCCCCAACTTGCACCTCAGTTATTCTGTCTGGCCTGTTAGTTAATATTAAGTCTAAAAGGGCCGTCCCTCTAGTTGGTTCCTGCACAAGTTGTGACAAATAATTGTCTTTGATAATTGACAGAAGCCTGTTTCCTTTCTGAGATCTACAGCTTTCGGTTTCCCAGTCTATCCCCATTGGGGCTCACAATCTATATTCCCTATCAGTATGTTTTTGGAGTGTGGGAAGAAATCAATGCAAACACGGGGAAAACATACAAACTCCTTGCAGATGTTGTCCTTGGTGGGATTTGAACACAGGACCCCAGTGCTGCAAAGCAACAGTGCTAATGCTCCATGCAGGCTTGTCCCCATACAATGCTCCATCCAGAATACTGGCCCCAATATAATGCTCCATCCAGAATACTGGCCCCAATATAATGCTCCATCCAGAATACTGCCCCCAATATAATGCTCCATGCAGAATACTGGCCCCAATATAATGCTCCATCCAGAATGCTGGCCCCATATAATGCTCCGTTCAGAATACTGGCCCCATATGATGCTCCATACAGGATTCTGGCCCCATATAACGCTCCATACAGAATACTGGCCCCCATATAGTGCTCCATGCAGGCTGGGCCCCAAATAATGCACCATGCAGGCTGAGCCCCATATAATGCTCCATGCAGGCTGGGCCCCAAATAATGCTCCATGCAGGCTGGGCCCCATATAATGCTCCATGCACCCTGGGTCCCATAGGATGCTCCTTGCAGGCTGGGTGCCATACAATGCCCCACATAATGCCCCACGCAGTCAGGGCCCCATATAATGCTCCTCGCAGGCTGGGCCCCATATAATGCTTCATCCTGTATGGGCTCCATATAATGTCCCATGTTGTATGGCCCCCATATAATGCCCCATCCTGTATGGGTTCCATATAATGCCCCACCTTGTATGGGCCCCATATAATGCTCCATGCCTCCATACATAAAAAAATAAAATAATCAAATACCTCTCCTCGCTGCGGCTACTCTGCTCTGCTCCGGACTCCTCAGCGTCGCCTTCTTCCTGCTCTCTGCGCTGTGACTGCACGCCGGGATACCCGACGGTGAGTGGGCCCCCCGTCTGCTCAGGGCCCCGGTGCTTGCCTGGGTGCTGACGCTGGGCCTGGTTATAAGGTATAGCAGTACAGGATCACTGCTATTCCTTATGACCTGTCAGTGCTGCAGACTGTACTGTGCATGATCAAGCTATCTTGATAGTGCCTGGTGACCCGAATGTCGACATGACAACACTGGCACTGAGTGCTGGCTGTCATTTGTCAGAATCAGCTGACACCCGGCAGCGATCACGCCCGCATAGCCTCTGTGCCCACGCGATTGCCAAGATGTAATAATGCGTCTCTGGTCCATAAAGCCCAGAGCACACGGACGTATTATTACGTATAATGTCAGAAAGGGGTTAAAATAATTTATGTCTTTTGTATTATCAACCAAACCTGCTCCTTTGGTGCGTTTTTTTTTGATAGAGCAAGGAGGAAACTTCTTTTTCTCTAACCTTTTTTAGGTGGGAACTTAGCGCGAGCAATTAACCTCGAATAACAGCTTTATTTGCTTCCCAAACCACTGGGGGAGGGGTGCCAGATCCTGAGTTTTCAAGGAAGTAGAAATCTAAAACCTTGGATATTTTGGTAAAAATTTCCTCATTACCCAGCATAGATTTGTTTAACCTCCATGTAAAGTGAAGATATGGCCAATTCCAAGAATACAGGTTCATGATGAGATAGCGTTATAAAACCAATTGAGGTAGATTTAATCAGGGACAAACACAAGCTTTGAAGAAAGATGTAGTCGAGTCTATGATATGTGGAGTGTGGATTAGAGAAAAAAGTATAATCTTTCATAGAGGTTGAGGAGGCTCCAGATGTCAATAAGTTGTAAGGAATTTAAAGATAAATGGATTCTTTTGAGGACTCTTTATGACGAAGTGGAGAGACCAGTGGAAAAGTCAAAGAGTGGATTTAAAGTGGTGTTAAGATCTATACCTAGTATGAGAATGCCCTCTTTGAAGGAATTCAGGGTCTCTAATGTTCTGATGAGCCATGCTGATTGGCCCTTGTTTGGTACTTCAAGGTTACAGAGTGTGACAGTGGTATTAGTAACATATCCCTTAACAAAAACTTATCTGCCTTCTGCATCAATTAAGTGATCTTTTGACGTGAAGGGCAAAATTTGGGGTATTGCAATGCTAACTCCCTTAGCTGTAGCTGAGCTACACCTATGGAACCATAGACTAAAATTACCGTATTTTTCGGACTATAAGACGCACCGGATCATAAAATGCACCTAGCTTTTAGAGGAGGAAAAGAGAAAAAAAATATAAGCAAAAAATGTGGTCATGATGCCCTGTTAAGGGGGAGGGGGTCTGCTTCTGACACTGTTATAGGTGTAATGTCCCCTAATTCTGTTAATATCCCCCATCCTGGTATATATGGCCTTCTCTCTCCTATTATACGTGGCCCTCATCCCCATCCTGATATGTATGGCACCCCAATCCCCCATCCTGGTATGCAAGGCTCCCACATCCCTCTTCCTGGTATGTACAGTATGGCACTCTTCATCCTGTTATGTATGGCCCCCCTCACACCCATCCTGGATTGTATGGCACCTTCATCCTCTTCCTGATCTGTATGGCACTCTTCATCCCTATATGTATGTCCCCCCTCATCCTGGTATGTATAGCCCCCCTCATCCTGGTTTGTATGGCTCCCTACATCCATGTATGTATGGCCCCTTCATCCCTGTATGTATGGCTCCCTTCATCCTTGTATGTATGGCCCCCCTCATGCCTCATCCCTGTATGTATGGCCCCTCTCATGCCTCATCCCTGTATGTATGGCTCCCCTCATCCCGCTATGTATGGCCCCCCTCATCCTTGTATGCATGGCCCCCTCATCCTGGTAGCCGCGCAGCAGCTAAAGTGTGTGCGCTATTAAGGAGAATGAATGGTCACTGCTCCCCATACACGCAGTCCCGGCATGGTGAGCAGTGACTATTCCATTACAGAGTGTGACACAGCGCTGGAGGAGAGAGGAAGTGAGTATGAGTGTTTATTTTTTTTTTCTGTGCAGCGTGACGGGTATTAGGGGGTGCCAAGCATACCTGAATGAGGGGGACATAAATACAGGGATGAAAGGGGCCATAGATACAGGGATGAGGGGGGCAATACATACAGGGTGCCATACTTACCAGGAGCCGGGCTGCAGGCACAGTGTGCCAGTTATTAAGGAAAATTAATATTCACTACTCCCCACGCCCATGGACGTGGGGAGCAGTAAATATTCATTTTCTTTAGTAGTGGGCACAGTGTAGGCTGCAGCAGGTGGCTGCTGCCTCCTATGCACCGCTATTCCGCCACTGTCGCTTCCCCCACCACCCACAGCCACAGTATTTATGTATATCGGACTATAAGACATACCCCCACTTTGCTCCAATATTTTGGAGGAAAAAATTGCGTCTTATAGTCTGAAAAATACAGTAGATCCAGAAATATTTGGAGTGCGGCCTGATTTGCAGGCTATTGAAGCATACTATGGAACCTTGATTTCCAAATGAAAACCTTCTGAACTGTGTCAATGACTGCCTTCTGGACATCTGTCAAGTCAGCAGTCTTTCCCATGATTGTGGAGCCTACTGAAAAAGATTAATTGATCTTTTTAAACGCTTAGGAAGCCTTTGCAGGTGTTTTTTGTTAATTATTTTACTTTACTGAGAAAATTAGTTTTGTGTTTTCATTGGCTGTAAGCCATAATCATCAACATTAACAGAAATAAACACTTGAAGTAGATCACTCTGTTTTTAATGACGCTATATAATATATCAGTTTCACTTTTTGTATTGAAGAACTGAAATGAATTAACTTTTTGATGATATTCTAATTTAGTGAGATGCACTTGTACTTGTAACTTGAAGACATACTTGTAACTTGAAGGTGAGCATGTGGGTAAACATATTGTAGTACAGAGTCAAAGAAAAATATCTATGGTGTGATGTGTTCACTACGGACCCTCTCTATCATAATTATATTCTCACCACATTTTACTATCACTTTCATTTTACTATTACTTAAACAAAAACCAAGTTTTATGTCCTGCTACAGATAGATTATTGCAATGGTCTTCGGCCTTCCTGCAATTTATTGTAATTTCATCCCTCCAAGGAGCATTTCTTCTGCAGGTTTATTCAAACACGACATAAACCAGTGCAGAGATCAACATAAACGTGGCCTTTCTGGCAATATGAGAAAACAAAACATAACTTATAGCACTGTCCATATACCTGTTGGGATCTGTCCCCTCAGGGTACAATCAACAGTCCTGCACAGTTGCACATAACCTCTTCCCTGGAGGTCTCTGGCCTCTACACACACAGAGAGAGAAAAAAAACATCAGTGGCTGGGCATTAAATTTCCTGAACCAAACCCTTGGGGTGGAGATGTGGTGAGTAGACGCTGCTGCATGTAACAGAGCAGGGCTTGAACAGCACAGATGCCGGGGAAGCGGCCCTGCACAGATGCCGGGGAAGCAGCCCGGGCCCCGATAACGAGTGGGCCCCCCTGATGGCCCAGGGCCATGTGACATGCCTGAGGCCCTGCACTGCCACATGACTGAGGAGCTGGACGGGACACAGGCCAGGGGGCAGGTAAGCGAGCTTCCCCAATCCCCATATAAAAAATATTTTTAATGTGTGTGCGCATGTATGATGTGAATGTCTGTGTATGTCAGTGTGTATGACTGTGTATATATATTTATGTCTGTTTTATATGTGTCTTTAAGAATGTGTTCAAATATGTATGTGTGTGTATCTGTGCGTGTCTGTATATTGTGTGTGTATATCTGTGTACCATGTTCATGTGTGTATGTGTGTGCATGCCTGTGTACCGTGTGCATGCGCATGTCTGTGTACTGTGTGTGCATGTCTGCGTATTGTGTGCATGTCTGCGTATTGTGTGTGTGTGCGTGTCTGCTTTTTGTGTGTGTGCATGTCTGCGTACTGTGTGTGTGCGTGTCTGCGTATTGTGTGTGTGCGTGTCTGCGTATTGTGTGTGTGCGTGTCTGCGTATTGTGTGTGTGTGCGTCTCTGCGTATTGTGTGTGTGTGCGTGTCTGCGTATTGTGTGTGTGCGTGTCTGCGTATTGTGTGTGTGCGTGTCTGCGTATTGTGTGTGTGTGCATGTCTGCGTACTGTGTGTGTGCGTGTCTGTGTACTGTGTGTGTGCGTGTCTGCATACTGTGTGTGTGTGCGTGTCTGCGTACTGTGTGTGTTTGCGTACTGTGTGTGTGTGCGTGTCTGCGTACTGTGTGTGTGCATGTCTGCGTACTGTGTGTGTGTGCGTGTCTGCGTACTGTGTGTGTGTGCGTGTCTGCGTACTATGTGTGCATGTCTGCGTACTATGTGTGCGTGTCTGCATACTGTGTGTGTGCGTGTCTGCGTACTGTGTGTGGGCCTGCGTGTCTGCGTACTGTGTGTGGGCCTGCGTGTCTGCGTACTGTGTGTGTGTGCGTGTCTGCGTACTGTGTGTGCGTGCATGTCTGCTTACTGTGTGTGCGTGCATGTCTGCGTACTGTGTGTGCGTGCATGTCTGCGTACTGTGTGCGTGTCTACGTACTATGTGTGTGCGTAAGTGTCTGCGTACTATGTGTGCGTGTCTGCATACTGTGTGTGTGCGTGTCTGCATACTGTGTGTGTGAGTGCGTGTCTGTGTACTGTGTGTGTGCGTGTCTGCATACTGTGTGTGTGTGCGTGTCTGCGTACTGTGTGTGTTTGCGTACTGTGTGTGTGTGCGTGTCTGCGTACTGTGTGTGTGCATGTCTGCGTACTGTGTGTGTGTGCGTGTCTGCGTACTGTGTGTGTGTGCGTGTCTGCGTACTATGTGTGCGTGTCTGCGTACTATGTGTGCGTGTCTGCATACTGTGTGTGTGCGTGTCTGCGTACTGTGTGTGGGCCTGCGTGTCTGCGTACTGTGTGTGTGTGCGTGTCTGCGTACTGTGTGTGCGTGTCTGCGTACTGTGTGTGCGTGCATGTCTGCGTACTGTGTGTGCGTGCATGTCTGCGTACTGTGTGTCTGTGTGCGTGTCTACATACTGTGTGTGTGCCTGCATGTCTGCGTACTATGTGTGTGCGTGAGTGTCTGCGTACTATGTGTGCGTGTCTGCATACTGTGTGTGTGCGTGTCTGCGTACTGTGTGTGTGTGCGTGCATGTCTGCGTACTGTGTGTGTGCATGCATGTTTCCATTTGTTAAGGATGAGGGGGCAGCCTGGGACCTGTGTTGTGTACCTATATTTCTCCGCCGTATCTGTGCTTCATGAATCGTGGTATGTGCTAAAGGCGTCTACTGAGACTGTTTCGCCCGGGGCCCACAAAAACCTGGAGCCGGTCCTGGTAGGAGATCTGCTATGTTCCCAAATGATAATCCGCATGTGCTGTGCACATGCTGCGGAAATTTCCGCTGCGGTTATCATTGCGGAAAAGTCCGCAGCACTACCAATTATTTTGCGGAATCGCGGCGATTTCACCACCATTGACTTGCGTTGAATCGCTTAATATCCGCATGACTACATGTGCACATGTGGATATTAAACGATTCAATGTGCGGATGGCACCCAGGTCTGGCGAAGAGGAGACTCTCCTCCAGACTCGGGTACAATAGTACCTGTAAAAAAAAAAAAAGAATTTAAAATAAAAAAATACATTATACTTACCTTTTGATTTGTCCCCGGTCTCCATAGCGTCCTGGCTCCCCGGCAGCTCACGTTGGTCTAAAAGGACCTTCCATGACGTCATTTATTCATGTGACGGGTCACATAACCGCTGACGTCGGTGGTCGCGTGACCCGTCGCATAACTAAATTACGTCATGGAAGGTCCTTTTACACCACCACGAGAGACCGGACCATCGGAAGGTGAGTATATGTTTTTTTGTTGTTTTTTTTTACCATTTTTATTCTTTATTTTAACAAACTTGGTCACTCTTTATAAAATCCATGCCGTTTGCTTGGATTTATATAGTGTGACAAAGTTGTCAAGCACTTTCCAAGTGATGCTAAAATCGCTTGGAAAGCTCTTGACAACCCGCATGCGAAATCGCATGATCAAAACCCTTCACAAACGCTTGTCCATGACTGAAAAAACGCATGTAAACCCGCATGTTTTTTTTTCTGCCAGGTAGATGCAGAAACGCTCAGGAAAAATCCGGAGCATTTCTGCATCATGGGCACATAGCCTAACAGCCACTCACAAAAAAGATCCATCCCTGTCATGGCCGATTAACCCCTCTGAGCAAATAACATGCTGGAGTCAAATGGTTTTCACATTACGGGAGATAGCAATCTGCGTGATGCATATCTCCCCCCTACTTACATTGCCAGTGATCCTTTCAAACCGTCCTGGCAGGTTTTGACAACTGGATGTGGTGTTCAGCTTTTACACCATTTATGGTTTCTGGTCTCGGTCAGAATACCGACTCTGGATCAACCTTATGGAACGGAAAACAATTTTTCTGACTTTCAGTTTTTCCTCATGCTGAGGAACCTTTAGCTTTGAGAACAGATGGACATCTCGACAGCGATGGCCTACTTTGAACCATTAGCAGAGCACATAGTGTGGTTGCTGACTTTGCCAGGCTAGTTAAACCTTGTGTCTGTTCACTTGGCTTGTTGCATTCCGTGACATGCTGTAACATTCCCAGAGTCCCCTATTCAAAAGAAAGAGACTAAAAAAGGCTTCTTTCAGGCTCATTATGGAGGAGAAAGTTTCTGCATACCATTTGTTTATTGTAAAGGAAGCGCAGTGGGATGTGCCTTCCTACACAGAATGCCACAGCAAAGGAGGGTTTACTATGTAATATAGGTTTTCCTTAGTCAGCTTCTATAGCGGATAGATGCCTTGACACTCATCCTGACCGTGGCCAATGTCAGACATATACCTCTTGAGGGCATGCACCTACCAGTGAACACAAATGCTGTGTATACCTAGCTTCACAGTTGATCACATTAGTTTGAACTTCTTTAGTGCCAATGTCAAGTGTGACAGTGACATTTAACTGACTACTACATAGTGGTCCTCAGTTCTGTTGACCATCGGCCCTCCATGTAGTACAACCACAGGTTTCTGAAGGGTTATTGTAAAGTTTTTTGTTTTATTTTTAAGTAGTAAATGAAAAATCTATGTAAATTTGGAATCTCATAAGTAAACTGGCCTGTAGAGCAGAGTCAACATATCACCAACAGATTACCATTAAGTGAACGGCGTTAATCAGTGATGAGAGAACACTAAAATGCTCAGGTGCTCGTTGCTAAGGTCAGGCAAATCGTAATGCTCGGATGGTCAACACAAGCAGCCCAATGTTATTCAGTGGGAAACTCGAGCATTTTTCCGGCGGTTCCCCCGGAGTTCTGAAGGGGGCCGAAAAATTGGCCAAATCGGTGGAAACAGTGCTGAATTGTTATGGAAACAGCATGGGGAAGACCTCTGGAAGCATTGACTCCCTGGTCACTGCTGTTAACATTTTTACTCCACTTTTACTGACTGAGAATAAAACATACAAAAACTAAGCCAAAATGGACTTTCCTTGAAAAAATGGTAAGGAACATTCTTTCCAGGGTAATGACTTGTATGTAAAGCAAAAACACAAATGCTCCACCAAACGTTGGCCTATGTTCACACATAGCGTTTTTAATGCATTTTTGCACTTTTGCATTGCTTTCAACAATGAAAAATACATACATCAGTAAATGTGATTTTAACATTTTACTACCTTATCTGGCCATATGGTGTTTAAGACATGATAAGACAAATCCTGTTTCATTTATGAAGGAGGTACTCTGAAAGTCGCAAAGCCTATTTTTACAAGGCCTTCACTTTGCCCTTACTATTGTTAGACAGCCGTCAGCCGGCTATGCTTTGTTGTTCCCATTATTAAGGAGTGGGTCTCTTATTGTCACGGGTGTGTCAGAAGTGGCAGACAGTCGCCCTGCAGTTGGCTGCAGGAGATCTCTACTTTTGGCATTACAGACATCTTACAGACTGTCTGGCTATGTGCCCACGATGCAGAAATGAAGCAGAAAATTTCTGCAGCATTTCTGCATCTCCCTGGCAGAAAAAACGCATGCAGATTGTGCATGCGTTTTTCCTGCAGAATACATGCGGATCCACATGCGGATTCACATGCGTTTCCGCATGCAGATTGACAAGCGCTTTCCAGGCGATAGCATCACTTGGAAAGTGCTTGACAACTAGGTCACACTGTATAAATCCTTGCAACCAGCATGGATTTATACAGTGTGAACCGTAAAAATTAAAACAAATAAAGCTATACTCACCCCCGAGGCCCCGGCGTGGCTGCAGCGCTCGTTCATGTCTGGTTCCCGGCTGCCGGCATATCGCGAGACAGAGCGGTGAAGGGCCTGCGGTCACATGACTGTGACGTCACCGCAGGTCCTCAAGCGATGCCGGCATTCAGAGAGAAGACGCCGGACAGGTGAACATAACTTTATTTGTTATTTTATTCTTTTTTTTACAGGTAAAATGGTACCCAGGTCTGGAGGAGAGTCTTCTCTCCTCCAGAACTGGGTACCATCCGCACATAGAGACGCATAGAAGCCGCTTGTACAAATGTACAGTCGCGGTTTCTATGCATCTCAATGCAAGTCAATGGCGGGAGTTCCGCTGCGCTTCCGCAAAATTAAATGACATGCTGCGGATTTTTGTACGCAGCATAAACGCTGCGGAAAAATCCGCATCATGTGCATAGAACATGCGGAATCCCATTGGGGACCATGGGGTGCGGATTACCTAGCGTTTAACAAGCGTTTATGCTGCGGAAATTCCGCAGCATAAACGCTTGAAAAACGCTACGTGGGCACCCAGCCTCTCTAGGACCTAGCGGCTAACTTCCTCTTGTTAAATAACTCCCTGCTCTGGGTGTATAAATACCTGCTGTGTATCATAGGGAGGTACTGGCAATATTCATTTACTTCTTGTGAAGGCTTTTGCAAGAGCAGTACTGCTTCCTCTCTGGTGCCTGAGTACGTGTGCGCATTTGTCTGGAGTTGTCTAAAGCTAAACAATTTCCCCTGTTTGTCATCCCTTGTTGCCTTTAGTGTTCTGTGGGGATCGACTACTGCTCATCTCCTCCCTTCCCTAGCCTGAGTCTAACGCCAGGGAAGGACAGAGCGAGGTACGCGTGCGGCGATTGGTGAAGAGCCAATATAGGGTCGATAGGGGAGATGGGATGACATTAGACCAGACTAGGAGGTTTCCACTCCCCCCTTTCCCTAGAGTCTGGGCTCTCTTTTTCTCTTCCCTTTGTGTTGCACTAAGTCTTTCCACACTTTGCATGACATTATCGCTGGCCAAGCACATTTTGAAAAGGAAAAAAAAAACAAAAAAAAAAGACACTTTTTTTCTCTGTGTGTTTTTGGGCGTGGGCCTTTTTTTTTTCCTTTCTCCCCTGGTTTGGGTTCAGTTGCAGAGCTCGCAGAGCAGTTACGCTCTCTGTTTCTGGAGGTGAATGACCTCCGCTGTAATGTTAAACAGCAGCATAGGTGGCTTCAGGTTGCCAATGTTGGGTCTCTGCATGTAGGCCTGCCCAGCCTGAACCCAAGGTTGCCCTCCCGGACAGGTATTCTGGAGGTAGGGACAAGTTTTTTGTATTCAAGGAGGCATGCAAATTGTATTTTGAACTTCGTCCTTATTCCTCCTGAAATGAGGAGCAACGGATTGGAATTGTGATCTCTCTACTGCAGGGAGATCCTCAGTCGTGGGCGTTTTCTTTACCCCAGGACTTGGTTTGTCTCCAGTCTTTGGAGGTTTTTTTTGAGGCTCTGTCCCTCATCTATGATGACCCTGACCGAGTCGCCTTGGCTGAGTCGGTTAGTGTAAATGTACAATTCGGAATTCTGTATATGGGCAACGGATTCCAAATGGAATGACTCAGCCCTTAGAAGTCAATTTTGTGAGGGGCTTTCTGAAAGGTTGAAAGATACCTGAAACCCCTCAGTCCTTGGAGGCTGCCATGCCGTTGGCCATACGTCTTCAGAGATGCCTTTGGGATAGACGAGTGATACCACCTTCTCCGAGGCCTTCTGGTCGGGGTTGTGTACCTCTGCAGGGGGAGCAGTCTAGGGGTGTACCAGTACTGGGCTAGGTGGAGGAACCCATGCAGTTAGGGCGTATCTCTGCATCATACATCTCCCTGAAGATTTGCAAGAAAAAAGGCGTATTTTTTTTGTGGGAAAAAGGGACATTTTGTTGGGACCTGTCCTTCAATTCCTAAGCAAAAGGAGACTCGATTAACTCTTGGTAGTCTGAAGTTGGATAACCAAGAGCACATAGTGTGGTTGCTGACTTTGCCAGGCTAGTTAAACCTTGTGTCTGTTCACTTGGCAAACATGAAGGATTTCATTGCGGCAAGTCTGGAGAAGGGACATATCAGACCCCCATCTTCGTCCGTGGCGGCAGGGTTCTTCTTTGTGAAGAAAAAAGATGACTGTCTACATCCCTGTTTAGATTTACGGGCATTAAATCAAATTACTATCCGTGGTCCATACCCTCTTCCTCTGATTCCTGATTTGTTCATCCAGGTTGTGGGAGCTAAGGTAGTCTCCAAGTCGGATTCAAGGGGAGCCTCCAATCTGGTTAGAATCAGAGAGGGGGAAGTCCAGAGCTGTAAAGTCGAGGTCGGTGATCATTTTGGTGGAGTCGGAATTGTAGTCGGTATAAAATGCAGGGCTGTGGAGTCGGTAAACCAAACCTTCGACTCCAACTCCGACTCCTCAATTTCCATGACACCCACTCCAACTCCGACTCCACGATTCCATCGTATATTGCTTTGGAATTCCTAACTAAATAAACCATCATTTCTCTCCCTAGCTCAGCAGCACCTCTCCCTACTCTGCCTGTCTGAAGGGTAGGGTCTTTATGACCGACAAGTCTTGAATCTGGAATTTCTATGAACAATAAAATATTTCAGTCTATGTGAAGAAGCCAGTGCCAGGTCCTACTTGTGCACCGAAGTATACCCAGAAGTGTAGTGTTTGGTATCATAAGTATTTTTTCTCAGGAGTTGGAGCCAAAACCAGGAGTGGGTGATAAATGAAGAATTTGTGCTTTTGTTTCTATTATACCTTTTCTTTGATTGTTCTTCACCTGGTTTTGACACCCACTCCTGAAAAAATATACTGACCGAATACTGACCAAATACTGATAGTGGGGCCGTGGCCAAATACGGATAGTGGGGCTATGGCCTAAGGCCAAGGATTGAAACTCACAATTTAATCATTGAATTCGGGTTTTTTCTTTTTGTCCCATTGCCACAGGTATATAAAATCCAGCACCTAAATATGCAGCCTGCCCCTTCAAACATTTGTGAAAGATTGACTCATTTTAAAGAGCATCCTGAATTCAGCATGTTTCTGTAAGGCCTCATACCCATATGTGAGAAAAAAAAGGTCCGTATTCTAGACCGAAGAAACGGACGAGTGCCATGCGAGTGTCATGCGACTGCTATGCGATTTTTCACACCTAGCATCCGTATGGCATCTATATACAATGCGTTTTTTTTCTCTGCAGCTATTATTCTGCAATCACTTACAGGATCATTTACAGTGTTCTGTGCTACAGAATGGTAATGTATCCGTAAAAATCAGATGGCATACAGATGGTCCTCATGCCGTCCGTTTTTTTTTTCTCGCACCTATTGACTTGCATTGGCGAGTCTCGTCCGAGATACGCGGCAATATGCAGCATGCTGCGATTTTTTTTCTCAGTTCGATTTCAGCTGAGAAAAAAAATCGCAAATTAGATGTAACCCATTGATTAACATTGGTCAGAGTGCAATCCGATTTTTTATCGGATTGCACTCTTCCGTTTTTCTCGCAAGTGAGCCCTAATAACATGTTGTCACAAGTCAGTTCATGAAAGTCCAAAACAGACATGGTTGGGTGAGTTTGGAGTGGAAGAACTTGACTGACCTCAACTCTATCAGATACATTTTGGTTGAACTAGAGATTACAAGCCAGGTCCTCTTGTCCAACATCAGTCGCTAACCTGATAAATTCTCTTCTGGATGAATAGATAAAAAATTGCACACACAAAAAAAAAGGTTTTTTTAAAATGCCTTCCAAATGCGTGGGAGCTGTAATATTTGCAAAACGAGATCAACTCCATATTAATGACCATGCATTTAGAATGGAATATCATAAAAGCTCCTTTGGGATTAATGTGTATGTGTCCCAATTGTTTTATCCCAATAGTGTGTAATAGGTTCTGCATGTGTAAATCTTAAGGTGAATGAGAATTATAATCAGTTTTTGTATAAATTGTAGGAAACTATAAACAAAAAGAAAAAGCAAAAAAAACAGTCCATTGGAAGACGCCGGTAACAGATAATGAAGATGAGGAGGTGCAGCCAAGGTAAGCAAGAAATATGGCTATCATTCCGGTATTGTTACATTGTAGTATAAGGCTCTGTTCACATGTCCAGTAGTTATTTCCATTTTTGGATCCATTTGATATGATAAAAATGGAAATATTCAATGCAAAATTATGTCATTTAAATAGGGACGAGAATGTCTTAAATTGTCTTCTTTTTTTACTGCAGTCCATTTTTTTAGCATGATAAATGTGAGGAGCTGCCCATTTTCTAAAGACTATGATACTTTTCCAGCAACGGACCACCATTTTTGTTAATATTATTATTGTGTTTTATTAGTGATTTACTTGTCATGTTTTATATAGTTCTGCTAACTTGTCGGTGTGTACACTAGATTCACTTGTAAAATGTCCAGCATTCCACTAATCTGTATCTCAGGACATCTTTATCACAGGAGTCCATTGTTTCAACAGCCAATGGTCTCATTAGTGGATTGAGACACAGTGGAGCCGTCATCACAGGGGGTTTTTACATCTTTTCTCAAATGAAGGCTTCTAGAATATTCTTCATTGCTTTTGGCTTACAGTGAATGCTTGAGTGGGAGGGTGATCACTTCTGTGCTGGGAGGTGGCTGACCCCAGAGATGTAGAGAAAAAGACATGTTTTAGTGGGAGAGTTGATGGAAGGACACTGGAGAGATAGGACCTATGGCTGTGGCAGAAGAGATGATGGATGGATGGCTTGTGGAGTGTTGGAGCTCAGTTATCAACTGATCCCAGGTTGAGAACTTAAGGACTGAGAGAACTGTATTTTGGCCATTTACTTGGAATGCAAAATTATGTCATTTAAATGGGGACAATAATGTCTTAAATTGTCTTCTTTTTTTACTGCAGTCCATTTTTTTAGCATGATAAAAGTCAGTGGTACATGGATCTTAATGGATGTCATCTGCCGTGCCACCTGTTAACTAATTGTTTTTTAGAACTGTGAATGCCCAGAACACTGGAGGTGTTCAGAGACACTTGTAGTAAATTTGTAGCAAGCTGTAAATGTTTTGTGCTACATGTTTTCCCAGACATTCGTGCCTGAATACGCCTGGGAAGAAAAGGAGAAGAGGATGTATAATATATATGTATATATACAGTACAGACCAAAAGTTTGGACACACCTTCTCATTTAAAGATTTTTCTGTATTTTCTTGACTATGAAAATTGTACATTTACACTGAAGGCATCAAAACTATGAGTTAACACATGTGGAATTATATACTTAACAAAAAAGTGTGAAACAACTGAAAATATGTGAGATTTCTTGCTTTATAAATGGGGTTGGCACCATCAGTTGTGTTGTGCAGAAGTCTGGTGGATACACAGCTGATAGTCCTACTGAGTAGACTGTTAGCTGCTTTTTTCTTGCCATAATACAAATTCTAAGTAAAGAAAAACGAGTGGCCATCATTACTTTAAGAATTGAAAGTCAGTCAGTCCGAAAAATTGGGAAAACTTTGAAAGTGTC
Organism: Phyllobates terribilis; assembly: GCF_046119375.1. NCBI lineage: Eukaryota > Metazoa > Chordata > Amphibia > Anura > Dendrobatidae > Phyllobates > Phyllobates terribilis. Next base: position 1,371,502 of record NW_027363231.1, read on the forward strand.
CCCAAGTGCAATTGCAAAAACCATCAAGCGGTACAAAGAAACTGGCTCACATGAGGACCGCCCCAGGAAAGGAAGACCAAGAGTCACCTCTGCTTCTGAGGATAAGTTTATCCGAGTCACCAGCCTCAGAAATCGCAGGTTAACAGCAGCTCAGATTAGAGACCAGGTCAATGCCACACAGAGTTCTACCAGCAGACACATCTCTTCAACAACTGTTAAGAGGAGACTTTGTGCAGCAGGCCTTCATGGTAAAATAGCTGCTAGGGAACCACTGCTAAGGACAGGCCACAAGCAGAAGAGACTTGTTTGGGCTAAAGAACACAAGGAATGGACATTAGACCAGTGGAAATCTGTGCTTTGGTCTGATGAGTCCAAATTTGAGATCTTTGGTTCCAACCACCATGTCTTTGTGTGACGCAGAAAAGATGAACAGATGGACTCTACATGCCTGGTTCCCACCGTGAAGCATGGAGGAGGAGGTGTGATGGTGTAGGGGTGCTTTGCTGGTGACAATGTTGGGGATTTATTCAAAATTGAAGGCATACTGAACCAGCATGGCTACCACAGCATCTTGCAGCGGCATGCCATTCCATCCGGTTTGCGTTTAGTTGGACCATCATTTATTTTTCAACAGGACAATGACCCCAAACACACCTCCAGGCTGTGTAAGGGCTATTTGACCAAGAAGGAGAGTGATGGGGTGCTACGCCAGATGACCTGGCCTCCACAGTCTCCAGACCTGAACCCAATCGAGATTGTTTGGGGTGAGCTGGACCGCAGAGTGAAGGCAAAAGGGCCAACAAGTGCTAAGCATCTCTGGGAACTCCTTCAAGATTGTTGGAAGACCATTTCCGGTGACTACCTCTTGAAGCTCATCAAGAGAATGCCAAGATTGTGCAAAGCAGTCATCAAAGCAAAAGGTGGCTACTTTGAAGAACCTAGAATATAAGACATATTTTCAGTAGTTTCACACTTTTTTGTTAAGTATATAATTCCACATGTGTTAATTCATAGTTTTGATGCCTTCAGTGTGAATGTACAATTTCCATAGTCAAGAAAATACAGAAAAATCTTTAAATGAGAAGGTGTGTCCAAATTTTTGGTCCATACTGCATATACAGGTGCATCTCACTAAATAAGAATATTATCAAAATATTAATTTATTTCAGTCTTTCAATACAAAAAGTGAAACTCCTATATTATATGGAGTCATTACGAACAGAGTGATCTATTTCAAGTGTTTATTTCTGTTAATGCTGATGATTATGGCTTACAGCCAATGAAAGCACAAAAGTCATTATCTCAGTAAATTAGAATACTTTATAACAACAGCTTGATAAATGTTTTTAAAATCTGAAATGTTTCCCTACTGAAATGTGTGTTCACTAAATGCACTCAATACTTGGTCGGGGCTCCTTTTGCATCAATTACTGCATCACTGTGGCGTGGCATGGAGGCGATCAGCCTGTGGCACTGCTGAGGTGTTATGGAAGCCCACTATGCTTTGATAGCAGCCTTCAGCTCGTCTGCATTGTTGGTTCTGGTGTCTCTCATCTTCCTCTTGACAAGGTCTGACGAGTTTACTGGCCAATCAAGCACAGTGATACTGTTGTTTTTAAACCAGGTATTGGTACTTTTGGCAGTGTGGACAGGTGCCAAGTCCTGCTGGAGAATGAAATTTCCTTCTACCAAATTTTGTTAGAAAAGTGAAGCATGAAGTGCTCTTAATTTCCTGGTAGATGGCTGTGCTGACTTCAGTCTGGATAAAACACAGTAGACCTACACCAGCAGATGACATGGCTCCCCAAACCATCACTGATTGTGGAAACTTCACACTAGACCTCAAGCAGCTTGGATTGTGTGCCTCTTCACTTTTCTTCCAGACTCTGGGACCTTGATTTCCAAATGAAAATTGGAACGCTGGGACCCTCTGCTGTGTGTCAATGACTGCCTTCTGCGTTCAAGTCAGCAGTCTTCCCTATGATTGTGGAGCCTACTTAAACAGACTAAAGGCCCCGTCACACTAAGCGATGCAGCAGCGATCCCGACAACGATACGACCTGTCAGGGATCGTTGCTGCATCGCTAATACATCGCTGGTGAGCTGTCAAACAGGCAGGCTCACCAGCGATGAGGGGAGCAGCGATATCGTGGAAAGAATCGTTCCACGATGTCCTGCTCCCGTTACCAGCCTGCTGCTTAAGCAGGAGCAGGCTGGTAACTATGGTAAATATCGGGTTACTAAGTGCGCGTGTGCCCCTAGTAACCCGCTGTTTACCATGGATACCACTGTGCTACGGTGCGCTGGAGCCTCCGCTCAACGTAGCAGAGTGGTATCTATGGTAAACAGCGGGTTACTGAGTGCGCGCGTGCCCCTAGTAACCCGATATTTACCATGGTTACCAGCCAGATCGTTGGTCCCGCTGGTCACACACAGCGATGTGTGCTGGCCAGCGGGAGGCCAACGACCAAAAAATGGTCCAGGACACTTTGCAACGATCAGCGACCTCACAGCAGGGGCCTGATCGTTGCAAAGTGTCACACATAGCGACATCGCTGGTGAGGTCGCTGGTGAGTCACCAAAACCGTGACACAGCAGCGATCTCGCTAGCGATATCGCTTAGTGTGACGGGGCCTTAAGGGACCTAAACGCTTAGGAAGCCTTTGCAGGTGTTTTTTGTTAATTCTTTTAATTTACTGAGATAATTACTTACGTGTTTTCATTGGCTTTAACCCATAATAATCAACATTAACAGAAATAAACACAAATAAGTCACTCTGTTTGTAATGACTCTACATAATATGAGTTTCACTTTTTGGATTGAAGAACTGAAATAAATTTACTTTTTGATATTCTAATTTAGTGAGATGCACATGTATGTGTATATATACACTGCTCAAAAAAATAAAGGGAACACTTAAACAACACAATGTAACTCCAAATCAATAAATCTTCTGTGAAATCTACCTGTCCAGTAATGAAGCAACACTGATCTGATTGTGAATCAATTTCTCCTGCTGTTGTGCAAATGGAACAGACAACTGGTAGAAATAGGCAATTAGCAAGATACTCCCTATAAAAGAGTGGTTCTGCAGGTGGTGACCACAGACCATTTCTCTGTTCTCATCCTTTTTGGCTGTTGTTTTGGTCACTTTTTCATTTTGCCATTGCTCTCATCCCTAGAGGTACCGTAGCATGAGGCGGTATCTACAGTACAACCCACAGAAGTTGCTCAGGTAGTGCAGTTCATCCAGGATGGCACATCAATGCGAGCTGTGGCAAGAAGGGTAGCTGTGTGTGTCAGCACAGTGTCCAGAGCATGGAGCAGATACCAGGAGATGTGGAGGGAGCCATAGGATTGCAACAACCCAGCAGCAGGACCGTTACCTCCTCCTTTGTGCAAGGAGGCACAGGAGGAGCTCTGCAAAATGACCTCCAGCAGTTCACAGATGTCCATGTGTCTGCACAAACGGTTAGAAACCGACTCCATGAGGGTGGTATGAGGGCCCGACGTCCACAGATGGGGGTTGTGCTCACAGCCCAACACCGTGCAGGACGCTTTGCATTTGCCAGAGAACACCAGGATTGGCAAAGTCGCCACTGGCGCTCTGTGCTCTTCACAGATGAAAGCAGGTTCACACTGAGCACATGTGACAGACGTGACAGATTCTGGAGACGCCATGGAGAGAGATCTGTTGCCTGCAACATCCTTCAGCATGACTGGTTTGGCTGTGGGTCAGTAATGATGTGGGGTGGCATTTCTTTTGAGGGCCGCACAGCCCTCCATGTGCTCGCCAGAAGTAGCCTGACTGCCATTAGGTACCAAGATGAGATCCTCAGACCCCTTGTGAGACCATATGCTAGTTCAGTTGGCCCTGGGTTCCATCTAATGCAGGACAATGCCAGACCTCATGTGGCTTGAGTGTGTCAGCAGTTCCTGCAAGATGAAGGCATTGAAGCTATGGACTGGCCCGCCCATTCCCCAGACCTGAATCTGATTGAGCACATCTGGAACATCATGTCTCGCTCCATCCACCAATGTCACGTTGCACCACAGACTGTCCAGGAGTTGGCAGATGCTGTAGTCCAGGTCTGGGAGGAGATCCCACAGGAGACCATCCGCAACCTCATCCGGACCATGCCTAGGCGTTGTAGGGAGGTCATACAGGCACGTGGAGGCCACACACAATACTGAGCCTCATTTTGACTTGTTTTAAGGACATTATATCAAAGATGATACAACGAGTAATCAGTTAGGAAAAGACACTGTAGTGCTGTCATACATGTATATGTTTTATAAAGCAAAAGAAAATAGTATATAAGAAGAGTTTAAGTGAAAAAATATACAACGTATACCTCAGATATATTGTGTTCAGGAAAGCTACTGTTTACTCGTTGTATCATGAAATGATGTGTTTATATGTTATAAAATATGACATTGTTTCTGTATAGATCCTCATCCCTGATGAAAATCATGTTATGATTGAAACCATCGTCGGATTTTTTCTTTTGGATCAAATGAATAAAAGGATCTTCTTTTTGCATATTATCTCCTTGTCTTCCAGGATAGTATATTATATATTGGACATCTTTTTCCTGAGCACCAGAATATTATCGGTTGAACACAGCCTTATCCTCTATTATTACCATCATTTTATAGACGGTCATCTTGGCTAGCTCATACATAAATATGACTTGTAACTATGTAGTATATGATTTGTTACACAGAGTCCCGTCAAGTCACTGCTTAGTTATTGTTTTGCTCCAAAAAATCAACATTTTAATTTTTATTCAAGGACAGAAATCCTTAAAGAAGTCGTCCTCTACTTTCACATTGATGCCCCATCCGTAGGGCATCAACAATTAAAAACACAAGAAATGCACTGTACAAGACCACAACATTATACTCTCATGGTCAATCCTCAATTCATATTATAATTAAAATATCGCAGAATGCAAAAATACCCCACAGCAAACCCAAGACAGTATATCAATGCCAAAGTAGTGGACAACCCCTTTAACTGTATTGACTGAACAGTACCATTATATGCCACCATAACATTACTAAATATGTAACTGTAACGAATACTGCCATATAGCTAGTAAATTATAAAATAATACTTTTCTAACATGACTTTAGCACCACCATACTGTAACTGAAAAGCAACATCATATTGTGACTTGATTGCTTGGGGGCTCAGCAGTTGGATCCCCAGCAATCAGTATGTTGTCACTTAATTCTAATTCTCATATAGAAGTTGGCTAAACCTATAATTTGGTCTTGAATCGGTTGACTATCTAATGTCTGTGGGGGCAGGGCTGATTGTAGCTTTTTTGTTGCCAGACGTGAATATTCAAGTGTCACTGCTCCCAGCAGTTCAATATAAACCTGTAATGAATAGACACAATTCCATCATTGTTTTTTTTGGAGTTTTGCTTTTAAGATATTGATTGTGTGGTAAAAGTGACATGTGAACATGATTCTGCAGGTCATTGCAATTACAGCAGTACCAAACTATCATAGATTTTTACTTTTTGTAAAAAAAAAATGAAGATTTGGTTTGTGATGCCATTTTTGAAGACCTGTTATATTTTTATTCTTCTGTTCATAGAGCAATGTGAGGGCTGTTTCTTGCTTTGTAAGTTGAAATATTTATTGAAATCAATTCAGAGTGCAGAGAACATTTTGATGGCTTTTTGCTGCATTTTTAGGTGTGAAAAAGCAGTTCTATTACTTTTTTTCTCTGTACTGTATGGCTAGGTTGATACATGTTGGGTTTTTCAGTGTTTTTTGCTGCAGATTTTTATGCAAATTTTCAGCTGCATTTTGCAGTACCAGCAAAGTCTATAAGAAACCAGAATTCTCTATTCACACATCTTTTTTTTGCGTAATTTGGGCCTTGGTTGGGTTTTGGAAAATAGAGCATGTCACTTCTTTTAGCGTTTTTCCACCCATAGGAAGTAATGGGTGGGGAAAAAAATGCTGAAAAAACGCAGGTAACGTTTTTTCAGCGGTTTTGATGGCAAAATAGAATGGGGTTCTTTTTTCACAGAACTTTATGTACATGCATAAATAGAGTGTGGGGTTTTTACTCACTTGGGTGTGTCAGGAGGCAAACAGGAAGCATTTTCCTTTAAATGTTCGTGTCAGTTTATTACTTCATAAACCAGGCAAAAGCAAAGGAATACAAACATCCTTTAGTTCAGGCAAAAACAAAGTAAAGAGTCCTTAAGGCAAAGTTTCTGCTTAGCCAGTCGTGTGGGCACACAGGCTGGATAGCATCCCGTTCTCTGGCTCAGTCAGGAGACCACAATACACAAGAGGCCTACTCCCTCCAAACACACAGACCATGTGCCAAACAACGGTCTCCATTTTATAGCTTAACCACACCCAGAGGTGAGGTATGTGGCTAGCTAGACCCGCCCATCTCTCCAACTACCCGTAACCCGGGCCAAACAGTCTTATTAGTGCTTATGTGCACTAGAGCAACATTCTGGGTTATGTCACAGAGGACAGACATCTCTTTGATACATACCTCCCATCAACTATGTGTTCATTAGCTACCTTACATACCCCCCCCCTGCCTATTTCAGTGGGGCTTGGCACCTTCTACTACTTGACAAGGGATTCTCGAGAGGGCATCGGCATTACCATGTACAGTTGTGCTCAAAAGTTTACATACCTCGGCAGAATTTTTGCTTTCTTGGCCTTGTTTCAGACAATATGAATGATAACAAAAAAACTTTTTCTCCACTCATGGTTATTGTTTGGGTGAAGCCATTTATTGTCAAACTACTGTGTTTTCTCTTTTTAAATCTTAATAACAACCAAAAACATCCAAATGACCCTGATCAAAAGTTCACATACCCTGGTGATTTTGGTCTTTTAACATGCACAGAATTTGTCACAAATGGGTTTGAATGGCTACTAAAGGTAACATCCTCACCTGTGACCTGTTTGCTTGTAATCAGTATGTGTGCATAAAAGCTGAGTGAGTTTCTGGGATCCAGACAGACTCTTGCATCTTTCATTCAGCCACTGACGTTTGTGGATTGTGAGTTATGGGGAAAGCAAAAGAATTGTCAATGCATCTATGGGAAACGGTAGTTAACTGTATAACACAGGAAAGGAACACAAAGAGATATCCAGGGAATTGATAATGCCAGTCAGCAGCATTCAAACTGTGATTAACAAATGGATAATCAGGGGCTTTGTAAAAACCAAGCCACGGTCAGGTAGACCAACAAAAATTTCGGCCACAACTGCTAGGAAAATTGTTCGGGATGCAAAGAAAAACCCACAAATAATAGCTGAAATTCAGCACTCTCTGAAAACTAGCGGTTTGGCTGTTTCAAGATGTACAATAAGGAGGCACTTGAAGAAAAGTGGACTGCCGGGTTGAGTCACCAGAAGAAATCCATTACTGCGCAAATGCCATAAAGTATCTCGCCTACAATACGCCAAACAGCAAAGAGACAAACCTCAAAACTTCTGGACCAAGGTAATTTGAAGTGATGAGACCAAAATTGAACTCTTTGACCACAACCATAAACGTTACATTTGGAGATAGGTCAACAAGGCCTATGATGAAAGGAACACCATTCCTACTGTAACGCATGGAGGTAGCTAGCTGATGTTTTGGGGATGTGAGAGCTACAAAGGCACAGGAAACTTGGTAAAAGTTGAAGGAAAGTTGAATGCAGCACCTTATCATAAAATACTAGAGGCAAATTTGCACTCATCAGCCCGGAAGCTGCGCATGGGAGGTACTTGGACGTTCCAACATGACAATGATCCAAAACACAAGGCCAAGTCGACCTGTCATTGGCTACTGCAGAACAAAGTGAAGATTCTGGAGTGGCCATCTCAGTCTCCTGACCTCAATATCATTAAGCCTCTCTGGGGAGATCTGAAACGCACAGTTCATGCTAGATAACCCAGGAATTTACAGGAACTGGAGGCTTTTTGCCAAGAAGAATGGGCAGCTTTACCATGTGAGAACATAAAGAATCTCATCCACAACTACCACAAAAGACTTCAAGCTGTCATTGATGGTAGGGGGGGGCAATACACGGTATTAAGAACTGGGTTATGTGAACTTTTGATCAGGGTCATTTGGATGTTTTTGGTTGTCATTAAGATTTAAAAAGAGAGCACAGTAGTTTGACAATAAGTGGCTTCACCCAACCAATAACCATGAGTGGAGAAAAAGTTTTTTTGTTATCATTCATATTCTCTGAAACAAGGCCAAGTAAGCAAAAATTTTGCCGGGGTATGTAAACTTTTGAGCACAACTATAGCTTCGCTGCTCTATGTTCTACCTGGAAGTTGAAATCCTGTAGGGCTAAAAACCAGCGGGTGACCCTAGCGTTTTTTCCTTTTTTTCCCCTTCATTCATCTGAGTGGGGCATGGTCGAATACAAATCTAAACTTTCGTGCGATAGTACCGTAACGTGTCCACCACCCACTTTATGGCCAAGCACTCTTTCTCTATGATAGAATAATTTTTCTCGCATGAGTACAGCTTCCCACTCAGGTAGAGAACAGGGTGCACCTCCCTGTGTATCTCCTGGGAAAGGACTGCTCCTAATGTGACATCTGATGTTTCTGTTTGGAGTATAAATTTTTTCTTGAAGTTGGGGGCAACCAGAACCGGTTGCCTACACAGAGCCACTTTCATTTCTTGAAAGGCCGTCTCCGCCTCTACAGTCCATTTGGCCATGGCTCATTTTGTTCCCTTAATGAGATCAGTCAGGGGTGCGGCCATCATGACGAAGTTTGGGATGAACCTCCTGTAGTATCGCACGATTCCCAGAAAGGTTCTAACTTGCTTCCTCGACAGTGGTTTCGGCCAAGCTTGGATTGGTTCCAATTTAGTGATTTGGGGTTTGATCTCGCCTCTACTCACTACATATCCCAGGTATTTGACTACTACTTTCCCCATGGCACAATTTTTTCAGATTTATTGACAACCCCGCCTTCTTTCGAGCATCAAACACCACCTGGACCTTTTCCAGATGACTTTTCCAGTCCAGTTTGCAATATCATCCAGGTACAGTTAGGTGCATATATATTTGGACAGAGACAACATTTTTCTAATTTTGGTTCTAGACATTACCACAATGAATTTTAAACAAAACAATTCAGATGCAGTTGAAGTTCAGACTTTCAGCTTTCATTTGAGGGTATCCACATTAAAATTGGATGAAGGGTTTAGGAGTTTCATCTCCTTAACATGTGCCACCCTGTTTTTAATAGGACCAAAAGTAATTGGACAATTGACTCCAAGGCTATTTCATGGACAGGTGTGGGCAATCCCTTTCTTATGTCATTTTCAATTAAGCAGATAAAAGGCCTGGAGTTGATTTGAGGTGTGCAGCTTGCATTTGGAAGGTTTTGCTGTGAAGTAAACATGCGGTCAAAGGAGCTCTCCATGCAGGTGAAACAAGCCATCCTTAGGCTATGTGCCCACGATGCAGAAATGAAGCAGAAAATTTCTGCAGCATTTCTGCATCTCCCTGGCAGAAAAAACGCATGCAGATTGTGCATGCGTTTTTCCTGCCAGGGACATGCGGAAATGAAGCGTTGTTCATTTGCATTTCCGCATGTGGGTGTCAAGCGCTTTCCAAGTGATTTTAGCATCACTTGGAAAGTGCTTGACAACTAGGTCACACTATATAAATCCATGCAACCGGCATGGATTTATATAGTGTGACCGTAAAGAATGTTAAAAATAAAAAATAAATCTTTACTTACCTTCCGATGGCCCCTGGTGTCTTGCTGCGCTCATGTGCTGGCTGCCGGCACATCGCGGGACACTGTACTGAAGGATCTGCCGTGACATGACTGCCCTTCGCGATCTGCTCGCTAGCACAGGGAAGGAGTCCGGGGGCCGTCGGAAGGTGAATATAATCTTTATTTTTTATTTTATTCTTTTTTTTTTACAAGTTTTATGGTACCTGGGTCCGGAGGAGAGTCTCCTCTTCTCCACACCCGGGTACCATCCGCACATTAGAACGCATGGAATGCGCATGTACAGATGCAGTGATGCGTTTTTCATGCTTTCTAATGCAAGTCAATGGCAGCGAAAACGCAGCGCTTCCGCAAAATTAATGGACATGCTGCGGATTTTTGAGCGCAGCATAAACGCTGCGGAAAAATCCACAGCATGGGCATTGAAAGTGCGGAATTGCATTGGTGACCATGAGGGAAGGTTTCCCAAGCGTTTACGCTGCGGAAATTGCGCAGTGTAAATGCTTGAAAAACGCATCGTGTGCACACAGCCTTAAGCTGCAAAAACAGAAAAAAAAAACATCCGAGAAATTGCTACAATATTAGGAGTGGCAAAATCTACAGTTTGGTACATCCTGAGAAAGAAAGAAAGCACTGGTGAACTCATCAATGCAAAAAGACCTGGGCGCCCACGGAAGACAACAGTGGTGGATGATCGCAGAATAATCTCCATGGTGAAGAGAAACCCCTTCACAACAGCCAACCAAGTGAACAACACTCTCTAGGAGGTAGGCGTATCAATATCCAAATCTACCATAAAGAGAAGACTGCATGAAAGTAAATACAGAGGGTTCACTGCACGGTGCAAGCCACTCATAAGCATCAAGAATAAAAAGGCTAGACTGGACTTTTCTAAAAAACATCTAGAAAAGCCAGCACAGTTGTGGAAGAACATTCTTTGGACAAATTAAACCAAGATCAATCTCTACCAGAATGATGGAAAGAGAAAAGTATGGCGAAGGCATGGTATAGCTCATGATCCAAAGCATACCACATAATCTGTAAAACACTGCGGAGGCAGTGTGATCGCTTGAGCATGCATGGCTGCTAGTGGCACTGGGTCACTAGTGTTTATTGATGATGTGACACAGGACAGAAGCAGCCGAATGAATTCTGAAGTATTCAGAGCCATACTGTGTGCTCAGATCCAACCAAATGCAGCCAAACTGATTGGTCGTCGTTTCAGACTACAGATGGACAATGACCCAAAACATAAAGCCAAAGCAACCCAGGAGTTTATTAAAGCAAAGAAGTGGAATATTCTTGAATGGCCAAGTCAGTCACCTGATCTCAACCCAATTGAGCATGCATTTCACTTGTTAAAGACTAAACTTCAGACAGAAAGGCCCACAAACAAACAGCAACTGAAAACCACCGCAGTGAAGGCCTGGCAGAGCATCAAAAAGGAGGAAACACAGCATCTGGTGATGTCCATGAGTTCAAGACTTCAGGCAGTCATTGCCAACAAAAGGTTTTCAACCAAGTACTAGAAATGAACATTTTATTTACAATTATTTCATCTGTCCAATTAATTTTGGTCCCTTTAAAAACAGGGTGGCACATGTTAAGGAGCTGAAACTCCTAAACCCTTCATCCAATTTTAATGTGGATACCCTCAAATGAAAGCTGAAAGTCTGTGAACTTCAACTGCATCTGAATTGTTTTGTTTAAAATTCATTGTGGTAATGTCTAGAACCAAAATTAGAAAAATGTTGTCTCTGTCCAAATATATATGGACCTAACTGTATATCATTAAGTATTTCTTATGGGGTGCAAGGATTCAATCCATGACTCTCTGGAAGGTGTCAGGTGTTCCCTGCAGTCCAAACTGCATCCGAACATATTGGAAGCATCTGTCCGGCATAGATAACTCAGTCTTCTCTTTAGGCTCCCTGTGAAATAGGGATCTGCCAATATTCCTTCATCAACTCCAAGGCGGTTATGTACCTTGCTGGCCCAAGTCTCTAAATCAGCTCATAGACACGCTGTATCGTATATTGGTCGAATTTAGAGACCTCATTCAACTACCGATAGTCATTGCAGATTCTCCATTCGCCATCTCGTTTTGAGACCAGTACAGTTGGGCTCGACCAACTGCTCTTGGATTCCTCAATGACCCTGAGTTTCAGCTTACGACTCACTTCTATGGAGAGCAACTCTCGTCAGGCCTCAGGAATCTGATAGGGCTTCAAGTTCACGCGCACATGAGGTTCCGTCAGAACCTCGTGCTTTATAACCTTTGTGCATCCCGGAAATTTCGAGAACAGATCCCTGTTCTTCTGTAGCAATTCCCGACACTGCTGTTTTTGGTCTTTCATTAGTGTCTCCGCTATTGCGACTCCTCCAACCTCGCCTTCTGGTTTGGCCAACAAGCTCGGAGCTTCAACAGCCTCTCTGTCTTGCCACGGTTTGATGAGATTCACGTGATAGATCTGGTATGGCTTACGTCATCCTGGTTGATGAATCTTATAATTCTCTTCACAAACCTTTTTCACCACCTCATAGTGCTATTGCCACTTGGCCAAGAACTTACTTTCAACAGTAGGAATTAACACAAGGACTCTGTCACCAGGAATGAACTGCCGCACTCTGGCTGATCGGTTGTAGACCCTGACCTGAGCCTCTTGTGCCCGGAGGTGATGTTATTTTATGATGGACATCACCTTCGCAATCCTCTCCTTTATCAGGGCTACATGCTCGATGATGCTCCTCTGGGGTGTGACCTTGGCTTTCCAGGTTTCCTTTGCTACATCCAGGAGACCCCGCAGATGTCTGCTATACAGGAGTTCAAATGGCGAGAACCCAGTAGAGGCCTGTGGAACCTCTCAGATAGAGAACAACGGATACGACAGGAGACAATCCCAGTCTCTGCCATCCTTTTCTATGACCTTCCTCAGCACAGTTTTGTTGAACCTCTCCACGAGGCCATCTGTCTGAGGATGGTATACTGATGTTTTCAGTTGGGAGATTTGCAAGACCTTACGCAATTCCTTCATCACCTTACTCAAAAAGGGTGTTCCCTGGTCGGTCAGGATCTCTGTTGGTAACCCTGTCCGGGAGAAAACATTGACCAACTCGCGAGTTATACTCTTAGCTGAGGAGTTTCTCAGAGGGATCGCTTCAGGATAGCGGGTGGCATAGTCCAAGATGACCAATATATATTGATGCCCACAAGTAGATTTATCGAGGGGACAGACCAAATCCATAGCAATTCTCTCGAACGGCACTTCAATGATGGGCAAAGGCACGAGGCGACTTCGAAAGTGAGAGGTGGGGGCGGATAATCTGGCATGTAGGGCAGGACCTGCAATACTTTACTATTTCCTGGTGAAATCCAGGCCAATAAGGCTTCTGCATGATTCGTTCCTGCATTTTTCCACTCCCAGATGTCCTCCCAAGACATGTCAATGGCCATGTCCAACACCCTTAGTCTGTAGGGCCCTGTACCAATAACTGTTCCACAAGCTCCTCCCTCACTTTCGTAACACGGTACAACTCCCCACTCAGCATTAAATAGAGAAGTCTTGTGTCAGCCCCCGGCTCCTGTGCAATCCCATTCATGACCGTGACATTATTAAAGGCTTCCCTCATAGTTAGGTCCCTATGTTGGGCATATCCAAAATTCTCACTGGTCACCCCTAACTCCGGAATGTCTGACTCAGGAGACACTATCGCCTCATCATCCACAAGAACACAAAAGAGAAATCCGTCTGACTCTGGGTGTGGTGATACCACTTATGCTATGTTCACACACGTTGTTTTTTTCTGCTGAAAATCTGCTGCTAACTTTTCTCTGGCAGGAAAACAGTTGCGTAAAAAACATGCGTATTTGCTGCGGATTTTGTTGCGTGTTTGCTGCGTATTTTTGACCAGCCATTACTTCCTATGGGTTAAAATACGCAGCAAAAACTCAGGTGCGTTTTCTGCGCAGAAACGCTGAAAGAAGTGGCATGTTCTATTTTCCAATTACGCAAGCAAGGCAGAAAATACGCAGCAAACAAAAAGCAACATGTGTGAACAGAGAATTCTGGTTTCTCATAGACTTTGCTGGTACTGCTAGACCCAGCTGAAAATTTTCATAAGAATCTGCTGCAAAATACGCAGCAAAACACAACGTGTGTGAACAAACTGGTTTCTTATCAAAGCAAGCGAGCCCAGAACCCTTCCCCAACAGATCCCAAAACAAACAAAAGTCCCGGCCTATAATGATGGGGTGCAACAAGTCTTGGACAACAGCGACCTCGTGGGACTCAATACCGTGGCCCGTTTCATTGTCCACTCTGGCCGTGGGGAAGTCTTTAGCATCACTATGAATGCTTCTTTCCTGGGATCAGTTGGAGAGGAAATGTGGCCTTCACAAGTGTCACCAGACTCCCGGAGTCCAGCAGTCCCGTTACCTGCCAACCATTTACCTTCATAGGACATGCTTGTGGCCCCTCGTTGGGTGACAGTTCACACTGCAGGCCAGACACTGCAGTCCATCTGCTCGAGGGTCAGGGGACAACGGGCAGCTATATGGCCTGGGCCGCTGCACTTCCAGTAAATAATTTCACTCGTAGGGACTTTGAGCATTACCTTCCCCGCCCCTTTGGACCTGGGACGTCCCACCCCCTTTTGGGTCTCCGCCCCCTGTATTGAGTGGGCTGCCTTCCCAGGGAGCCCTCAACCCCTTGTTGTCTCTCGACCAGTCCATCTACATTCCGGGGATCACCTTGGGCAAAACAGGTCTTTACTGGCTTCGGCATGGAATGCACAAACCGATCCATCATCACTCGCTTTACCATCAGCGCAGGGGTAGAGGACTCCCGCTGCAGCCATTTTTGACCAGGTGCAAAAGGTCAAACATTTGGGAGCGAGGGGGTTTGTACCGGTAATACTCTCAGCGGTGGACCCACTGTGCCCTGACAGTCAACGTCACCCCCAGGTGAATTTCGGTTTTAAGTTTTCCATATTCCTTGGCGTCCTGCAGAGCTAAGTCATAGTAAGCCTTCTGGGACTCCCCCATCAAGTATGGCACCAGCACTTCTGCCCACTGCTCTGTCTGAAGTTTCTCCCTCTCGGTGACCCTTTCAAATACAGTCAGGAAGGCCTCTGTCATCCCCTGGGTCATTTTCTGTAGGGCTCTCCTTACTGCCTTCCAGATAGAAAAATCGTCCACTGACCTGGTCTTTGCGGTCGCCGTGCCACCGATCGTCTCTGCAAGTAACTTGAACTGCTGCTGCTGTTGATGATACTCATCCTGTTGCTGCTGCTTCTGGAGCTGGATCTGCTGCATCAGCAACTTAGTGGTCTCTTGTTGCACCATTTGTTGCTACTGCATTAATTGCTGGTGTTGCTGATGTTGTGCCTGCTGCGCCTGCACCAAATGTTTCAGCAGGTCCTCCATTTTGTCTGCTGTCACTTGCTGGCTTGTGGCAGACTTCACCCTGAACATGCAGTCTTCCTTTTAGCGGTCACACGTTTCTGCTGGGAATGCTGTCCAAACTACTAACACCAATTGTGGGGTTTCTACTCACTTGTGTTCATCGAGAAGCATTTTCCTTTAAATGTCCATGTCGGTTCATTACTTCATCAACCAGGCAAAAGGAATACAAACAGCCTTTAATTCATGCAAAAACTAAGTAAAAAGTCCTTAAGGCAAAGTCTCTGGTTAGCCAGTCGTGTGGGCACACAGGCTGTGGATAGCATCCCTTTCACTGGCTCAGTCATGAGACCACAACACACAGGAAGCGTTCTCCCTCCAAACACACAGACCATGTGCCAAACACCGGCCTCCTTTTTATATTTTAACCACTCCCAGAGGTGAGGTATGTGGCTAGCTAGACTCGCCCATCTCTTCCAACTACCCGTAACCCGGTCCCAGGTGCACCAAACAGTCCTCTTACTGCTTGCGTGCACTGGAGCAACATTCCGGGTTACATCAGAAGACAGACATCTCTGTGATACATACCTCCCATCAACTATGTGTCCCTTAGCCACCTTACAAGAGACAGTAGGACTGTTAAAAAAAACGCACAAAAAATACAGTAAAACCTGCATTTTTGACACAGCTGATTTCCTGCCAGAGACTAGGTTTTGCTGCAGATTTGTGACGCTGAAAAACCAGACATGTGTGAACAGAGCTTATGTGTTTTTATGCATATGGACATAACAAAATATTTTTAATTGTGTATTTTATTTTAATGAGGGAAGGCAGCACCAGAGCCATTATCTTTACATGAATATATCACAAGAACATTTCATCAGTGTATAAATACAGCACCAGCACCACCATCAGTACTTAAACACAGCTGATACATAAATTCATCACTAGAACCATAATCAGTAATTGAATATAGCACTGGAACCATCATCAATGCACAAGTACAGTATCAGAACCCTCATCATTACTTGAATACATCAGCAGAACCACCAACAGTACATGAATACTTGACTAGAACTACCATACAGAGATAACAATATCACCAGAACCACCATCAATACATTAATACATAATAAAAAAAAAACAGAATTTGTGCATGAGTACTTTTCCAGAATCATCATCAGTACATAGATACAGCACTAAGCTTAAAGGATTTGCCCTGTTAAACTCTGAAAATGTTGTACCTCTGCGCAGTTTGTTATTAAAAAATAAACCAGCTGTACTCATTGTCCCCAGGTCCACTGATACATTTCAGCTGCTGCACTAGTGCCTGGAATTGACTGCAGTCCTGATGTCACTTTGACAATGCGGCAGCTAATAAGTAAGCTCTGCCAGAATAGATAGAATGACTTGCTCAGAGCCGCTGAGCTAGGTTGTTGTCTGCCACACTGTCGATGTGACATCAGTAATGCAGCCAATTCCAGACACCGATGCAGAAGACTTAGCACTGCACCTGGAGACAGTTTGTAATGCACGTATTTTATGTTTATACAGTATAACAAACTGCACTTGGGTAAAAAAAAATTCTGAATTGTGACACCTCCTTTAAAGGTGCTCTGTCAGCACAAAATTACTGCTCAAACAAAGTACAAGCTCTCGGTGCATCACCGCTGGGCCAATAATTTAAATTTCACTTTCTCATCTGCTTTGTTTCCATCTATCTCTGCCTTTCTCAGGCCTTATGAATTTAGAGCTGATAATCAGAGAAGAAAGGAGTATGAAGCAGATGTAAAGGTGAATTTAAATGATTGGCACAGCCGTGAAGAACCAAGCACATGTACTTAGCTTGAAGAGTCATCCTTTGCTGAGTCCCTTTAATACAGCAATCAATTGCAATGTCAAATCTTGCCCCAACATATACATTTTTATCTCCCAAATCTATAACTCCCAGTATGTCCATAACAATGGTAAGGAGATATTAAGCGTTGCTATCAGTCAACATCAGACTGCGGACTATACAGAAGCCACAGTACTGATGAGACAGGCAACATCACAAATAAACATTTATATCCCGGTACTTTATAAGCGACATCTTCTCTGATTGGTGTTGTTTTCTTTCTATTCTTCTCCATGTTGTCCAGATGCCATGATGACTTTTCACATCCACAGCTTGTGTCTACAGACTTCCATCTTCTCTAGTCTTCTGCAGCACATCCCAACACAGTACCTTTCAAAATAAGAGTATCATTATAATGTTCCTGATTGAAAATATCTGCTCTATGCTGCAGGGCTGTGGAGTCGGAGTCGTGGAGTCGGTGTCCATTTTGATGGAGTTGGAATCGGAGTTGGTATAAAATGGACCGACTCCAACTCCTAAAATATATAATAAATTGGGTACAGTAGTTCAATGAAGTTTGTGGGGAATATTTTTTTCATAATAATTTGGGAAATTTATGAAATGTCCTATAAATGTCTGTCCTATTCCTCATCTAAGGGTCTAGGACGTGCAAGAAAGAGTTTCCAGTTTGTCAGGGAGCGCTTCCAGGTGATTCATTACTTACTCCAAATCTTTCAGGAATAATCCAGTTTATTTTTATACAAACAACGCGTTTCGGCTATACATAACATTAGCCTTCATCAGGTAAAATCATACTTGTCTTTAAATGATACATTTATATAGAATAAAAAGAGGAGGAGGAACTAATCCAACCCCTCAATCAATTTTCAGCAATTTAAAACACATGTGCAATTTCTAAAAGGTATTAAGCAGTTAATAAAAAGTGAACTCTATGAATTTAGAAAGGGGAGAGGGGAAAAAATTAAAAAAAAATAAAAAAAAACACCACTATATATTGTTTTTTCCTATTCAATAAAATTTTTTCTATAAAATTGTTTGTCATATGACTCCATTTACTATCCTATTTTCTACTTCACTGATAAGGGAAAAGGGTCTAGACTTTTAGCTGAGATGAATCTGTGCTGCTACAGTAAATTTATCACTTAAACATGAACTATGTATGTCTGAGTCGGAGTTGAAGTCGGTGTCATGGAAATTGAGGAGACAGAGTCGGAGTCGGAGGTTTGGCTTACCGACTCCACATTCCTGCTATACTGTGCCCCTGAATAATTGCCCCTCACTGTGCTTCTTGTACAAAATTTGACACCCACTTTGTCCTTCTCAAGATATATGTCCTAAACTTCCCTGTACTAGAAAATATTTCCTCCACAATATCCCCCCTTATGATTTATAACCGCTACACTGCTCTCCTTGTCAACCACAGCCTCCATACAATTCTGTCTTAGGAGCGATGACCACCACAATTGTCCTTATGAATTATAACCACCAGACTGTTTGCTCATATTAGCTATAACCGCCAGACTGTTTTCCCTTTTGAACTATAATGTCTACATTCTCTGATTTTGTGAACTATAACTGCCACACTAACCACCCTTATGAACTTTAACCTCCACACTGTTCCCTTATGAGCTATGACATCCACACCATCCCCAGTTTATGCTGTCCCCTATCTACTAATTATGTTGATGCTGTAGCCATCTCCACACTGTCCCTTCTTTATCAAGTCTCCCACAAGCTGTCCCCTCTCCATTCATACTTCCCCCTCATGCTGACCCCTCTCCATTCTATCCCACACACGATGCCTTCTCTACAAACAGTTCACCACAAGCTGCCCCTTTTCAATACTGTGCATCCCACAAGCTATCCTCCTTACTGACAACATAATGTTCCTCCCATGCTGCTTTCTAGCACATTTCTCCC
The DNA here is from genome assembly GCF_046119375.1 of Phyllobates terribilis. Classification (NCBI taxonomy): domain Eukaryota; kingdom Metazoa; phylum Chordata; class Amphibia; order Anura; family Dendrobatidae; genus Phyllobates; species Phyllobates terribilis. Next base: position 1,390,435 of record NW_027363231.1, read on the forward strand.
CCCTCTTGAACCATGTTCTCCCATACTGCCCTCTCATACTCAAGGCTGTGGATTCGGAGTCAGTGTTCATTTTGGTGAACTCGGTATAAAATGGACCGACTCCTAAAATATATAATAAATTGAGTACAGTAGTTCAATGCAGTTTGTAGGGAATATGTTTTCATAAGAATTTTGGAAAGTTATGAAATGCCCTACAAATGTCTGCCCTTTTATAGTCTAAGGGTGTAGACTTTTAGCTGAGATGAATCTGTGCTATCGTAAATTTATCACTTAAAGATGAGCCATGTATGAGGGATTCGGAGTCATGGAGTCGGAGTCGGTGTCATGGAAATTGAGGAGTCAGATTCGGAGGTTTAGCTTACCGTCTCCACAGCCCTGCTCATACTAATACAAAATTATAGTTTTCAGTGTCTTCAGCTAATACCGAGAACTTACCTTAAAGAAGTTGTCAACAACTTTTACAATGATGCCCTATACGTAGAATAGGGCATCATCGTCTGATTGGCTGGGGTCCAGCACCCTCGCCGATCAGCTGTTATCGGTGGTGGCGGCGGCTGCTGGAAATGCTTACTTGTAGAGCTTGGCCATCTAATTGTAGTGGCCACCACGGGGTACTGCATATCCGCCTCCTATTCAATTCATTGGGAGGCAGATATACAGTACCCACAGCGACCTCAACAACTAGATGGCCAAGCACCGCAAGTAAGCACTTTTGGCCAACGACAGCTGCTGCCGACACCGATAGCAGCTGATAGGTGTAACGAGTCTGGGAGGTGGAACCTCTGAGCAACTATACAAAGGGGCAGTCCTTGTAAGGAAGCGGGTGGCTCCCAGGGAAGGCGGGCAGGTAGTCACGGCAATTGACAGGGACAGTCTCTGGGTAGAAGGGGCAGGAGGTCACGGCTAGTGACGGGGACAGTCTCTAGACAGGCGGATGGTCACGGCAAGTGACAACAGGGTAAGAGTCTCTAGATGGGCAGGTGGTCACGGCAAGTGACAGCAGCGAAAGAGTCTGTAGACGGGCAGGTGGTCACGGCAAGTGACAGCAGGGAAGAGTCTCTAGATAGGCTAGCAGGCAGGTAGCAGGTGAGCGCTCCCAGGTGAGCGGGCAAGAGTCTCTGGACAGGCAGGTGGTCACGGCAAGTGACGGCAGAGCCTCCAGGTAGGCTAGCAGGCAGGTAGCAGGTGAGCGCTCCCAGGTGAGCTGGCAAGAGTCTCTGGACAGGCAGGTGGTCACAGCGAGTGACGGCTAAGCCTCCAGGTAGGCTAGTAGGCAGGTAGCAGGTGAGCACTCCCAGGTGAGCGGGCAAGAGTCTCTGGACAGGCAGGTGGTCACAGCGAGTGACGGCTAAGCCTCCAGGTAGGCTAGCAGGTAGGTAGCAGGTAAGCGCTCCCAGGTGAGCGATTAAGAGTTTCTGGACAGGCAGGTGGTCACAGCAAGTGACGGCTAAGCCTCAGGTAGGCTAGCAGGCAGGTAGCAGGTGAGCGCTCCCAGGTGAGCGAGTAAGAGTCTCTGGACAGGCAGGCAGGTATCAGGCAGGTATTTGGCAGGTACTTCCTGGTCCGCAGGCGGACTGATCCATAGACAGACTGGCAGGTGCTGGTAGGCAGACTGTCGGACCACAGGATAACAAGCAGGTAAGCAGATATCAGGCAGGTATCAAGCAGGAATCTGGCAGGTGACTGGCAGGTAACTGGTAACGGGACCTGAGGGCTGAAGCAGAGTTGAAAGGCTTTGCAACAACATTGCTCGGGCACCTCCATTTTGGAGGAGGTGCCTTATATATGGTGAGGTCCTCCGGCCATTGGCCGGGGACTCCTTAGGACGACGCGCGCGGCCCCTTTAAGAGAGGGGGAGCATGCTCGCGCGCCCTAAGCGCAGAGGCCGGGAAGCAGCGCGCGCTGCCAGCAGAGCGGGAGGAAGCCGCCGGGCACGGAGCGGAGAGGTGAGGGGAACGGCGTCCCTGTCTGGCAGGAGGCAGGGACGCCGACACTACAATAGGCCAGGGTCCGCCAGCCCTGCCAATCAGACATTGATAGAGCATCAATATAAATGTAGTGGACAACTTCTTTAATGCACCTCTAAAGCACAGTTGTGATGTCAGCCGTAAAATAAGTTCACTTCATTATGCCACTGCACATCGTGGAAGTGGAGGATGAGCGCTTATTCTCTGCCGTGCCAGTCATTTGTGCAATTGTGAACATGTGTATAAGTGTAACATACCTGGTGGCGGGCTTGCATGGTGCACCATCTCTCACTATGCAAACTTGATCTTCAGTCCAGTCTGCTAGCCTGGCTTCTATTCATGCTGTCTGTTTGTCTCTGTTCTGACTGCTTAGGGCGGCGGCCCGGTTACTTCCTGTTTCTTGTAGCTGCTGTGGGCACACCCCTAATGCATTCTCAGCCTATTGCAGTCTGTCACTGGATATTTAAACCAGCTCCACCTGAAAGCTGATGCCTGAGCAGCTCTATCATTTAGTGTGCTCCTTGACTCTGAATGTGCTAGGTCCTGTTCTGTGTTTTCTTGCCTGTCTTTCTGCCTTCCTGGAGGCTGTATTTCCAGGCCAGTCTGAACATGCTCCTAGCCTGTTCGTCCCGCTTTCTAGGGGCCGCATACCTAGATCTGTTACCTGTGTTTTCTTGCCTGTCTGTCCGCCTTCCTGGAGGCTGTATTTCCAGGCCAGTCTGAACACGCTCCTAGCCTGTTCGTCCCGCCTTCTGGGGGCCACATACCCAGACCTGCTCCTGCTCCTGTATCTCGCTGCAGTGTCAGTTCCTGTCTGAACACTCAGTTCCTGTCTGAACACTCTCCTAGCCTGTTTCCTGTTTTTCTCTATGTCCGTTTTTCCCTCTATGTCCCTTTTTCTGCAGAGTCTGAACCTGCACCTAACTCCTACTTGTTGTCGCTGTACTTCCGTTTGTGAGTTTAGAGTCCACTCGCTACTTCATTGCAAGTATCTTGTGTGTATCTGGTTCTGCCTTTCCCTTCCAGTCTGTTCGGTGTGAACAGAGCCCTGTCCCCTCTGCTCTGACTTGCTCACCGCTCCGGCGGATTCTGCCCGCTCTGCCTTGCTCACCGCTCCGGCTGTTTATCTCTGCTCTGCCTTACTCACCGCTCCGGCGGTTTCTGCCCGCTCTGCCTTGCTCACCGCTTCGGCGGTTTCTGCCCGCTCTGCCTTGCTCACCGCTCCGGCGGTTTATCTCTGCTTTGCCTTACTCACCTCTCAGGCAGTTTCTGCCCGCTCTGCCTTGCTCACTGCTCTGGCGGTTTCTGCCCGCTCTGCCTTGCTCACCGCTCCGGTGGTTTCTCTCTGCTTTGCCTTGCTCACCGCTCCGGCGGTTCCTGCCTGCTCTGCCTTGCTCACCGCTCCGGCGGTTTCTGCCTGCTTTGCCTTGCTCACCGCTCCAGCGATTCCTGCCTGCTCTGCCTTGCTCACCGCTCCGGCGGTTCCTGCCTGCTCTGCCTTGCTCACCGCTCCGGCGGTTCCTGCCTGCTCTGCCTTGCTCACTGCTCCGGCGGTTCCTGCCTGCTCTGCCTTTCTCACCGCTCTGGCGGTTTCTCTCTGCTCTGCCTTGCTCACCTCTCCGGCGGTTTCTCTCTGCTCTGCCTTGCTCGCCGCTTCGGCGGTTCCTGCCTGCTCTGCCTTGCTACTTCATTGCAAGTATCTTGTGTGTATCTGGTTCTGCCTTTCCCTTCCAGTCTGTTCGGTGTGAACAGAGCCCTGTCCCCTCTGCTCTGCCTTGCTCACCGCTCCGACGGATTCTACCCGCTCTGCCTTGCTCACTGCTCCGGCGGTTTATCTCTGCTCTGCTTTACTCACCGCTCCGGCGGTTTCTGCCCGCTCTGCCTTGCTCACCGCTCCGGCGGTTTATCTCTGCTCTGTCTTACTCACCGCTCCGGCGGTTTCTGCCCACTCTGCCTTGCTCACCGCTCAGGCGGTTTCTGCCCGCTCTGCCTTGCTCACCGCTCCGGCGGTTTCTCTCTGCTCTGCCTTGCTCACCGCTCCGGCGGTTCCTGACTATGCTTACCCCTTTAATTTAACTGCACTAATACACTTCTACACCCTGACATTTTCTTTAAATATTGGAAGCAGCAACTTGATGACGTTGAAATCCCTACTAAGATCAGATTAGGCTGGAATATATTTAGAAAATACATTATAAACGAATCATGGAGAGAGACTCAGAATAAAATAATACACGGGGCCATTTACGCTTTTAATATACCGAAAAAAGATCCCTTGTCAAATAGGATGATTGCATGCCCTAAATGTCATCACCCATACTCTGATCTTATGCACGGCCTATGGTCCTGCCCTGATTCAACAGTATACTGGAATCAAGTCTCAGATGTGATAAAGACTATATGGGGCCCAGGATACACTCTCTCTCCATATGTAGCCATACTACATCATTGGAATAACCCAGAAAATCCTGACCAAAAATCAAAAGGCCCCCCAAAACTACTTCATGCTCTATTCTTCCTGGCAAAAAAAGTTACTTAAACATTGGCTGGATCCTATCATTCCCCCTATAGCAGAGCTAATAATCCAAATGAAACATTTTATGCGAGTAGAGCAATTAGATACCCTTTGTAACAAAGAACAGCAAGCTGGCAAATTTCTATCAAAATGGAAGCAGTTTATTATAACATGCTGTTCTCTGTCTGAAAAGAATAAAATTGTCAAACCATTTACTTCTACAGAATGGTATATTCTGGAGGATCTAAATAATAACCTAGGACTCTTACGTGTTAACTAAAGCAGGGGAGATAATCATCACAATTTATCGTTATTTAATTAATTCCATTGACTGTAGATGACTGTAACTTGCTAATACTTAGTTTAGATGTCTATTTGTTAAGCCAGCTAACCGGAACTTATTGATTATTCATTGTGGATGATCTGTGTACAGGTTCCTTATTATGTGCATCCTGGCTTTGATTTATTTGTTTTATATGTCTTTCTATGATTTGTTCTGTTGAAAAAAACAAATAAAAATGATGTTTGAAAAAGGCTGATGTATCTGATAGGGCCGCCACTATCACAGTTCCTCCTTTGGTGGAAGACGGCGAATATGAAATTTCTCGTATCTTGAATTCTAGATGGCATAGAGGGAGATTACAGTATCTTGTCTCCTGGAAGGGTTTTGGTCCCGAAGATAACTCCTGGGTAAGGACGGATGATGTATCTGCTCCTAGGCTTGTTAAAGCTTTTCCACAGGAGGTTTCCGGATAGGCCTGGGCCTGGAGAATCCGGAGGATCCTCATAAAAGAGGGGGTACTGTTAGAACCCTCCTGTTTGTTTTTTCCATCTTGTGTTTTGCGGTCACGTGACCATTTGCCTTTATATTCCAGCTCCGCCCTTCTGGCTGTGCTGGACTTCAGTGTTTGACTGTTTCTCTAGCCTGGTGCTTTGGTGCCCTTCTCTGTCAGTTCACTTGGTCCTTCTGGTACCTCTTGTACCTTTTGTCAGTTTGTCTTTTTGTGTTCTGCAGCAACTTCTCTGTTTAGGAGGTGTCCCATTTTTTGTCCCAGTCCTTAGTTCTTTTAGGAACCCCTCCCTTAATGCTATAGGTCTTCGTTCAGACTAGCCGAGGACTAAGGTGGGTCTGTTCGCTAGGAACAGGCAGCCTGCTACATCATAGGGATTCAGCTTAGTCTTAATGTAGGGACAGCTTTCCCCTATCTTTCCTTAGTACATGTTGCAGATCATAACACTTTATTTCTAATTGGGATATTGGTTGGTTTAATATAATTTTATCTTCTGATATTTTGGGTAGCTTTATACTTTCTAAAAATTGATTGATCAGTTGGGCATTAGGTTGTGGTATTGTATTGTTTTTTTTGTAAATTGTAGAGGGTTGAGTAATAATTTGCGAAGGTATTGGCAATCTCTTTGTTTGGTCATTTTAGCTTTGACTTTATTCGCTTGTATTTTACCTGCTCTGTTTCCCTGCCAATAGTATTTAGCTTTGCTTTTCCGTAGGTTATGCCCGTATTTATGTTGGAGCAATTGATATAAATCGTATCTTAATTTTTGTACTTTTTGGAGAGTTGTGTTTACGGGGCTGTTTTTATGCATTTCTTCTAGTGAGGCTTTGTTTTGGTTGATTTCCTCTATTTGGCATATTCTTTCTTTTTTGTTTTGGGATGCTATTTGAATTAGTTTTCCTCTAATATAAGCCTCATGAGCATACCATACTGTTGATGCGGACACGTTGGGTGTATTATTAATTATAAAATATTCTTTCAAGGTCTCCTGCAGTTGGGGCCTAATTTTATGTGTTGCGATTAGGTAATTATTTACTCTCCATGGGGAGTATGTCGTGTAGTTGTATCCCTCTTTAATGTGTTACGAGATGGGCATGGTCTGACCATGTGATGTTACCTATCGTGGCTTTTGGATGTCATGTAATAACCATTTATCTGTAAGAATTAGGTCGATTCTTGAGTAGCCTTTGTGTGAATGTGAATAGAACGTGTAATCACGTACGGAGGTGTGCAAAACTCGCCAAACATCGTAGAGTTCTTCTGCCAAGAGAGTCTGAGAAAGAGAACGAACTTTTTTTTTGAGGATGTACAGATTTGTCTATGCCTGGCATGGGGTGATATTAAAATCCCTGCGCACCAGGAGGGCTTTTTTTTTGCATCTGTTATTACCGCTAAAGTTTCCTTAACAAAGGAAATCTGCTTGGAATTAGGGGCATATTTGGAGGCGATCGTGTAAGTTTTGTTATTTCTTCTGCATACTAAGATGATGTATCTGCCTTCATTGTCTACAATGCTGTTGATCAATTGGAAGGCGACGGTGTTTTTTATCACTATTACTACTCCCCTTTTTTACCAATTGCGTGAGAGTGAAACACATTGGGAAGTTTCTGTTCTGCAACCTGTGTGCGTCAACACTGTTTAAGTGAGTTTCTTGAACACACAGTCGGGCCTCTCTCCATAGGAGAGATCTTTTAACCCCTTTATGACCTGGGGCATACTAGTTCGCCCCAGGTCATCATACCCGCGGTTCAGCACGGGCTCCGGCGCTCAGCCTGCGCTGAACCAGTGATTTATACAACTGACATGTGCTCGCAACAGCCGCGGGTGGAATCGCTATCCACCCCCAGCTGTTAACCAGTTAAATGCCGCTGTCAATCTTGGCATTAGCCCCGCCCATCGGTGTTCCCATCACATGATCGCGGGTCACCGATGGGTTGGCATGACAACCCGCGGTCTGCAGCAGACCCCAGTGGTTGTCATGTCCTGATTGCTATGAGCGCCGCCGGCCAATGGTTGATGCTCATAGCAAGTGAACAATTCTGCTGCATATAGGCGATCTGCTCATCTCCTGTATGCAGCAAAGCCGATCTAACCCAAAATAGTATCAATAAAAACGTCAGCTCGACGCGCAAAAAATAAGCCATCACCTGGCCCTAGATTCCGAAAAATGGAGACGCTCAGGGTCTCGGAAATGGCGTGGCTTTTTTCTATAAGGAAATTTTGGATTTTTTTTTCACCACTTAAATAAAAAGAACCTATACAAGTGTGGTATCTACGAACTCGTAATAACACAGAGAATAATAATAGCAGGTCAGTTTTAGTATTCAGTGAATGTGGAAAAAAAAAAAAAAAACATTTTTTTTTGCAATTTCACCGCACTTGGAATTTTTTCCCCGTTTTCTAGTACATGATATGGTAAGAACCAGTGATGTCGTTCAAAAGTACAACTTGTCCCGCAAAAAATAAGCCCTCACATGACCATATTGAGCGAAAAATATAAAAGTTATGGCTCTGGGAAGAAGGGGAGCAAAAAATTAAAACGGAAAATCGCAAGTTCATTAAAGGGTTAAGCAGACTATTTAACCCTTTCACGTTGATATTCAAAATGTGAAGTACCATATACAAAATGCAGAGAAAATCTATATGACACCACTAGACAGTTAGGGAAGAATGGGGAAATAACAAAATACAAATCTCAAAAGATATAAATAACTATAACAGTTCCAAGAATAGAGTCCGGTTCTAAGTGAACCTACTGGACATGCCGTGCTATCCAGTATACAACAAGGGGAAGTGAGAATGAAAAAATATTTTTCTCGTGCTACCGCAGAGTATTGGAAAAAATAGTTGTATGATCTGCTCAAAAAAAAATAATAAAAGATCTAGGCAGAGCAACTAAATTGAGGGTACAACGGTTAGGAAAGTAAGCTTGCTGCTTGTTCAGATCCACTCCTTCCTCAACATCGGCGGTTTCTTCTTCTTTATTAGAGAACTTGTCCCTTCTGCCACAGTCGCCAGCGACCACTTCTGCATCAGAGTCATTCCCTGCCGAGGAGATGTCAGGACATGTGTGACTCCTTTCTTAGTCATGATCAGCTTCCAGGGTAGCCCCACTTGTACACGATCTCGTTGTCTTGCAGGATTTTGGTCGCTGTAGAAAACTCGCATCTCCTGTTCAGGGTGACAGCAGACAGATCAGTGAACATCATGATGCTCCTGAACCTGTCCGGAAGCTCTGGATTTCCCGCCGCGTCTTTGGTTATGGCTTCTTTAAAGTGGAAAAAGTGAAGCCGGGCAATTACATCTCTGGGTGCAGAGGTGGGGGCACTTTTGGGTTTGGGGATCCTGTGCGCCCTGTCTATTAGAAGGTCCCGCTGATCCTTCTCAAGGATTAATTCAGTAAAAAAGTCCGTTAGGAACTCCTTCAGTGCGTCTGCAGCAATACTCTCCGGTATCCCTCTAAAATGTAGATTGTTGCGTCTGAAGCAGTTCTCCATATCCGCCAACTTTAATCTCCGTGCATTAATCTCCTCATCTGCCTCATTATGAGCGTCGACCAGATTATTGTGAGCAGTAGTGAACTCCTCCAACTTCTCCTTAATATGTGCTTTTCTATCTCCAATGTGCACAATGTCTTTCTGTAATGCAGTGAAGGTGGAGGTAATATCACTGTGTATGCCCTGTTTAAGATCCCCTAAAAGGGACTTCAGTGTGGTCTCTGTAATGGGGGCAGAGCTGTGCCATGTGTCAGGTGCATTTGATACTTGCTGTTTGGTGTCTGGAGGTCTCTGGGCTGCAGGATTGCGATCCACATGGGTCCTCTGTCAGGGGGTGATGTTCCTGTGCAGGTCTCGGACTATAACCGCTCTTATTAGGTGAGGTCTGACCCGATAGCAGAGGATCAGACCTCATGGAGCGTTCTGCACCGCCTCTGGCTGCATGTGACGCGCCCCTGGGCCTGTGTCGCGCTGCGTTGCGCACGCGGGAGCTTACCCGGAGCCGGATCTGTTGAGGGTTGTAGTCTCGTGGCGGTGACCCGGTCCGTGCCCAGGGAGTCAAACTGTACGGCAGTCTATTAGCAATAGATGGTTGATGACTACGCCACCCGTTGAGTGCAGCCAGGGAGCTGCTGCTGCAGGGCAGACCGCTGAGACCGATGGTAGGATTGTGCAGCATGATAGTATAACCCCCAACGGGAGGGGTATGGCCTCAGGGCAGCCGACGTGGATGATGGGGGTAGCAGGAACCACTCAGAGACGGTACGGTGTAGTTCAGGGTCTTTACTGGTAACAACGATAGACCCTCCCGGAGTACTTGCTAGCGGACGGGGCCTGGTCAGTCCTTGAGCAGATGGGATCTCCCCTGGCCAGGCGTAGTTGTAGGCCTCCCAAACTGACTGTACTCTTCTGGCTACCTTGCTAGAAGCTGATGTAAGTAGCCCACGTCCCTGAGTGTACCGTGTGGTGCTCACCCGTATGGCCGGTGACTCGGGGCCTTCTAATGGCTTCCGCTCCACGATGGCGGTGCTGGTCCCACGCGTGTGACCGTGCCTTCGGGCTTCTGGGCCAGAGGACCTGAAATCCCCTGCCTGACGGATTCTGCTGCTGGGTAGGAGTTAGTCCCCACAGCCTCGGACTCCGGGTCCGGAAAGAAATCTTCTTAGTCAGGGCGAGCTCTGTAGCTGCCAGCCCCTGACTCCTTGTGACTCTGCTGTTTCCTATGCTGCTCTTGTCTATACTCTTCCTGGACTGACTAACCCTGCCTCAGCCCCGGGTTTATACAGGGGAAGTTCTTCCCCTCCCAAGGCTGGGCAGGAGGTGTGGCATGCACAGGATCCCTGACCAAAGGACCTCCCACCTGCTCTCAGACATAACTTTACATTACTGTGGAAACCAGACCCCTGGGGTGCCACATTCCCCCCTAGTGAAATTTAGTACTCCGGGACTAAACATTTTTTTTTTTTTAGAAAAATATAACAAGGTATAACAAATAACAATAGAATACAATAAGGAAACACAATAAGATGGTCACGGCGTGTCCGCAACCGGGTGCAGTCTTTGAAGAAAAGCAAAGGTGTCCATTTCACCAACACAGGGAGACATAACCAGGTAGGGGCCTGTCCTACCCCGAGTCCTTAACAGTCTCTAGTCCATCCTGGGTTACGCTCCAACTATGTACAAAGGATTCCCGGTAAATCCACCAAAGACTCCTAAAAACAACTAGAAACACAAAATTACACACAAGCAACAATAAACAGGTAAACATTATAAAATAGCTGAAACATTTAGATCCTCCAACGTGCGGGTAACTGGCCTCTAGTGGCCCTAGTGGACCTACAGAGCTGACTGTCTGACCCTGAACTACAGGGTGTAGGAACTGTCAAGGGTAAACTGGGCAGCTGTCTACCGGCTCTTTGTCTCACTAGGGGTACGGCAGGCTCACTATAAGCAGAGGGTTAATTCTCCTGTTCTGCTTGTGTGGAGTCTTCTGCCTCCTGGACCGGCTGTTCTTCCAGCTCTACCCGTTGCTCCGTAGGTTCTTGGGGTGATGGTTGGAGGAAGGTGAGTACGGGTACCACAACTGCACCATTGACTTGAGTCCAAGACCGAGGGAAGTCCCCGAGCACGGTACTAACCATATCTTCCCTTTCTTCCACGGGTCGATGGTCTTCCTGTTCCTCCTCAGGGTTCCTCAGTTGTTCGGGACACTTCTTCAGGTGGTCCCGGGATACAATGGCTGTGGTTTCCCCTCCGTCTTTACTGATGGTACAGACCTTCGGGTTCTCGTGGCTTGAGGGCAGTACGGTGTACGGGTCCTTCTCCCACTGGTCGTCCAACTTGTGGAGCCGTCTCTTCCTCTTCAAGACCTGCTCTCCGGGGACCAGGGGAACAGCGGGAGCATACTGGTTGTAAGTTTTCTCTTGTCTTTCCCTAGCCTGACAGAGACTTCGCTCCACGCTCTCCTGTACTCTCCGGTACTGCTGCTGCCTCTCTGTGTCCCAGTCTGTTTCTGGTGAAGTGTCCTCGGGTGTCAGGACTCCCATTTCCAGGTCAACAGGTAACTTACCAGGTCTTGCCCTCATTAGGTAAGCCGGGGTACAGTTGGTGGAACCTACCGGGATGTGGTTGTATAGGTCCACCAGATCGGGCAACTTCTCAGGCCACAGATTGCGTTCTTCCAGGGGCAACGTTTTTAGAAGATCCATTACCACCTGGTTCATTTTCTCACAAAGTCCATTAGTTTGCGGATGGTAGGGTGTCGTCCTTATCTTCCGGCAGCCATACAGATTGCAGAATTCCTGGAAGACCTCCGCTTCAAAGGCAGGTCCCTGGTCCGTCAGCACTTGGTCCGGGTACCCGTGTGGACGGCAAAAGTGCTGCTGGAAGGCTCTAGCTGCTGTTTGAGCCGTTAAGTCTTTGACGGGGACGACAACCAGAAACCGGGAGTAATGATCCACGATGGTTAACGCGTAGACGTAGCCACTTCTGCTCGGGGTCAGTTTTACATGATCCAAGGCTACCAGTTCCAACGGTTGCCGGGTGACGATGGACTGCAGGGGAGTCTTCTGGCTGGCGCGGTCTTTCCTTCTCAGGTTGCACGGGCCACAGTCTCTGCACCACTTCTCAATGGTTCCCCTCATGCCTACCCAGTGGAATCGCTCGCGCAGCAGGAACTCTAGCTTCTTCCACCCGAAGTGTCCAGCTCCGTCGTGGTATGCCTCCATCACCATGGCTGCGTCTCTTCGTGGCACCACTACTTGCCAGAGTAGTTCATGCGTCCTGGAGTTAACCATTCTGCGGCACAACTTCCCCTTGTAAAGGAACAGTCGACTCTTCTCTGCCCATAGTTGTTTGGCTTCCTCCGGAGCGTCTGATTCCAGGCTAGCCTCCGGGCGAGTCAGCATCTCCTTCACCAGTCGGACGGCAGGGTCGCTGTCTTGCGTTTCCGCCCAGTTGTAGTGAGGTAAGGGGTTCAACGTAACAGCCTGCTTACTCCCTACCCGGTGGGAATACTGAATAGTCCCATGACGGTGGAACGCAGGGAGTTCAACTTCTTCCAGTCCCTCCGGATCTTCTCCTCCGTCCGGCAGGTTGGGCATCCTGGACAGGGCGTCCGCGTTGGTATTGGAGCGCCCTGCCCGGTATTTGATTGTGAACTCGAAGTTGGACAGACGGGCCATCCACCTCTGCTCCAGGGCACCGAGTCTTGCCGTGTCCAGGTGTGTCAACGGGTTGTTATCCGTGTACACGGTGAACCGGGAAGAAGCGAGGTAATGCTTAAAGCGCTCGGTGACTGCCCATACCACGGCCAGGAACTCTAGCTTAAATGAGCTGTAATTCTCGGGGTTCCTTTCGGTGGGTCGCAGTTTTCGGCTGGCATAGGCGATTACTCGTTCCTTCCCCTGCTGGATCTGGGACAGCACAGCTCCTAGCCCGATGTTACTGGCGTCGGTGTAGAGGATAAAGGGCTGACTATAATCCGGGTACGCCAGGATTTCGTCCCCCGTGAGGGCCATCTTCAGCTGGCGGAAGGACTCTTCTTCCAGCTCCTCCCATTTGAAGGGCGGCTTCTGGTTCTTGGCCTTCCGGGACTGGCCTATCAGGAGGTCCTGCATAGGTGCTGCCTTTTTGGTGAAACCGGGAATAAACCTTCGGTAGTAGCCTACCAACCCGAGGAACTGCCGCACTTCTTTTACGCTGGAGGGGCTTGGCCATCCCTTAATTGCGGTGATCTTATCAGGGTCGGGAGCCACTCCGTCAGCGCTCACCACGTGTCCCAGGTACTGCACCTTTGGTTTCAGGAGGTGACACTTGGAGGGTTTCACCTTTAGGCCGTAACTCGCCAGAGCCTCGAACACTTCCGCCAGGTGTTTCAGGTGGTCCTCATACGTCTTGGAATATACGATGACATCGTCCAGGTACAACAGGACCGTCTCGAAGTTTCTGTGGCCCAGACAGCACTCCATTAATCGTTGGAAGGTTCCTGGGGCGTTGCAGAGTCCGAACGGCATGCAGGTGAACTCGCTAAGTCCCATCGGGGTGGTGAATGCGGTCTTCTCCCGGTCCGCCTCTGCTACAGGAACCTGCCAGTACCCACTAGTAAGATCCAAGGTAGAGAAGAAATTAGCAGATCTTAAAGCAGCCAATGACTCCTCTATCCTCGGTAAGGGGTACGCATCCTTGTGTGTGATACGGTTGATTTTCCGGTAATCTACACACATCCTCATGGTGTTGTCTTTCTTTTTGACTAAAACTAGTGGGGCTGCCCAGGGGCTACAGCTATCCCGGATTACCCCAGCCTCCTTCATGTCTCTAAGCATCCCCTTGGCGTGTTGGTAATGTGCAGGGGGTACGGGTCGATACCTCTCTTTTATGGGAGGATGATCTCCCGTGGGGATGCGGTGTTCTACCCCCTTGACTCGCCCGAAGTCTAACGGGTGTTTACTAAACACTCTCTCATACTCTTGAACTACCCGATAGACTCCTTGTTTCTGGTGTGAGGGAGTGGAGTCAGTACCCAAATGTAGTTGCTGACACCAGTCCTCCATGTCTTTCTTAGAGCCGTTACCTTCCTCCGGGTGAGATGGAGGCAAGGGTTCCACAGATTGTATAGAATTTTGATTAGTGGTATATAATTTGGCTAGCGTGGCATACCGGGGCAGGTACACTTCCCTCTCCCCGATATTTATTATGCGAACGGGCACCCTCCCATGGCGTACATTGACCACCCCCCGTGCTGTCAAAATGGTGGGCCTACTGTCTGAGTAAACTGGTTCTACCATTGCCTGGTAATCTCTACCTCTCAGACCAATAGCTGCCCGGCACCAAATCATCATTTCACTTTTTGGGGGCATGGCAATAGGAAAAGGGTCACACATTCTTACGCTACCAATCTCACCGCCGGAGAGTTCCACTTGTTGCCGTTGCATCAGTGCCCGGATTTCTTTCTGGAGCACCCGCTGCTCGCCGGAGCTGGCATTCTTGGCAACCTGCTGTAAAAGGAAAATCACCTCTGCAAGACAATTTTCAATTACATTAGTTCCTAGAGTTATTTTTGGGTGACTCTCATGTTTGTCAATATCTACAATGATCAGTCCCTGTGCGGCCAGTTCGACTCTACCAATTTTGATGGTCACCTCTTTAAATCCGATCTGTGGCACGGGCTGACCATTGCTGGCGATGATACTCAAGTCGTCGTCAGGGTAGCGGGTAATATCCGAGTCATTCCAGTACTGCTTGAAGAGCACGTACGGGATGGTGGTGACCTGTGACCCGGTGTCCAGTAGGGCACTCATAGGAATGCCATCCAGTACCACAGGCAAGACTGGACGTCCTCCCACATATCTGTCGCGCCAGTTCGATGGGCCTGGTGATCTTTTTCCTGGGGGTTGGCCCTCTACCCCAGGTTGTGCCCATTTAAAGAACAGTACCTTTCCATATGTCCGGGTTGATTGCAGCGGCGGCAGATGGGTCGTCCGTCCTCGCTGTATCGGTCACTGGGTCTTCCTCTGGCCGGTGGGGTCCTCCTTGGTCGACGCCACGGGATGTCCTCCGGTCCGGATGCCAGCTGGATCTTCCCTGGAGTGGAAACCTGTAAAGACTGCACAGTTCGGGTTAGCGCAGCAACGCTTTTAGCTAGCTCTTGGACCTGATGGTGTAGGTCTGGAGCCGGGTCATTGTCCAAAGCCTGCGCATCAGCTCCCACAGGCCCTGCTGACAAGGGCGCCGCCTCCTGGTAGTAAGTGGTAGTGGGGCGTCTGTGGGTCACAACGCCACCTGGTGCCGGTTCTCGGAGCACCCGGATGGCTCTGTCCTTGAACTGCGCAAATTCCAGATGAGGGTCCTGTAAGGCCATTGCCCGCAACTGGGTTCGGTGGGCATTGCAATATAAACCCTCTATAAATTGTTCGGTCAACAGCCTGTCCTCGTTTCCCACTCCATTAGGGTCGGTCTGCTTAATGGCCCTCAGGGCCTCTTGTAGGTTTAGTGCATAGTCCCTTATACTCTCATGCGCTCGCTGCTTGCACCCGTAGAATCTAAGCTTAATCTCGGCTGAGGTGCGGGTATCAAAGGTGTCCTTCAGCCGGGTTAGTATCCCTGCGACAGTCTTCCTCCCAGGTGGCCAGGATTTTACTTCCCTTTTGGCTGCCCCGGTTAGTTGGGCCACCAGGATGCTCACTTTTTGCTCTTCTGTGAGGGGGTACACCTGGAAGAGGCTATCCAGCTTTTCTCTAAAGTCATGCAGGGTATGTGACTCCCCTGAGTACTGGGGTAGCCAGGCTGCTCCCGGGATATAGGGCATGGTGAAGGGCATAACTGCAGCAGCGGTAGCGCTGGCGGGGGTTGAGGCAGTGAAGCTCTCCTCCGTATCCGACATCTTCCTCCCCCCTAGTGGACCGTGGCCTACCTTGCGATGATCCTGTTCCGTAGGCCGCGGCTCCGCAGTGGATCGTCAGGGTTGAGGACCTTCCGTCGCGCTCCGGTGACGTCAGCGTCTGCTGGGCTCCTTCCAGGACCTTACGCAACGTCCGGACGTGAGGCGGGGCTTAAGTTCTCGCGCGCTTTCGGAGTCCACGCCCCTCTTCTTCCCGCGCGGCGTCCTCAAGATGGCGTCCAATGGCGGGAAAACTCCACGGATGGCGGGAAGAAGGCAGAAGATGGCGCCGGATGGCGGGAAACTTCACCGATGGCGGGAAGAAGGCTGAAGATGGCGCCGAATGGCGGGAATCTTCCCCGATGGCGGGAATCTTCACCACTGGTAAGTTTGAACAGTCTTTGCTTTTCAGGCACGCAGTACCCGGTGGTTGCGGGCACGAGATCCTGCCGACTACGCCAAAGTTGACGCGCCCCTGGGCCTGTGTCGCGCTGCGTTGCGCACGCGGGAGCTTACCCGGAGCCGGATCTGTTGAGGGTTGTAGTCTCGTGGCGGTGACCCGGTCCGTGCCCAGGGAGTCAAACTGTACGGCAGTCTATTAGCAATAGATGGTTGATGACTACGCCACCCGTTGAGTGCAGCCAGGGAGCTGCTGCTGCAGGGCAGACCGCTGAGACCGATGGTAGGATTGTGCAGCGTGATAGTATAACCCCCAACGGGAGGGGTATGGCCTCAGGGCAGCCGACGTGGATGATGGGGGTAGCAGGAACCACTCAGAGACGGTACGGTGTAGTTCAGGGTCTTTACTGGTAACAACGATAGACCCTCCCGGAGTACTTGCTAGCGGACGGGGCCTGGTCAGTCCTTGAGCAGATGGGATCTCCCCTGGCCAGGCGTAGTTGTAGGCCTCCCAAACTGACTGTACTCTTCTGGCTACCTTGCTAGAAGCTGATGTAAGTAGCCCACGTCCCTGAGTGTACCGTGTGGTGCTCACCCGTATGGCCGGTGACTCGGGGCCTTCTAATGGCTTCCGCTCCACGATGGCGGTGCTGGTCCCACGCGTGTGACCGTGCCTTCGGGCTTCTGGGCCAGAGGACCTGAAATCCCCTGCCTGACGGATTCTGCTGCTGGGTAGGAGTTAGTCCCCACAGCCTCGGACTCCGGGTCCGGAAAGAAATCTTCTTAGTCAGGGCGAGCTCTGTAGCTGCCAGCCCCTGACTCCTTGTGACTCTGCTGTTTCCTATGCTGCTCTTGTCTCTACTCTTCCTGGACTGACTAACCCTGCCTCAGCCCCGGGTTTATACAGGGGAAGTTCTTCCCCTCCCAAGGCTGGGCAGGAGGTGTGGCATGCACAGGATCCCTGACCAAAGGACCTCCCACCTGCTCTCAGACATAACATTACATTACTGTGGAAACCAGACCCCTGGGGTGCCACACATGATGAGTTCTACGGCAGCCATCTTGGATTTTACAGGGTGCCTGCCCTGTGCCACATCTCTGCTCTTTGTGGTGCGCCCCATCGCCGCCCAAAGTGTAGCGGAGCTTGTGCTGCACGATATTAAGGTAGTCCTCTACTTTTTTTTGCGCTGTGAGCCGCTATTCGACGGTGGAAGCTCGGAGCTGGGTCTATGTGCGGCCGCTCAGCTCCTCATCTGGACACACCCACTAAATAACATTTCCCACATGTCTACTTTACATCAGCACAATTTTGGAACCAACATTTTTTAAAAATGGGTTAAAAATTGACCAGCGACTTTGAGGGGCCTTTATGACAGAAAATACCCAAAAGTGACACCATTCTAAAAACTGCAACCCTCAAGGTGCTCAAAACCACATTCAAGAAGTTTATTAACCTTCCAGGTGCTTCACATGATTTTTTGGAATGTGGAAGAAAACAATGAACATTTACCTTTCTTTTTTCACAAAAATGTTACATTAGACTCAAATTTTCTTATGTTCACTCACAAGGGTTTTCAACAGGAAAAAATGAACCACAATATTTGTTGTGCATTTTCTCCTGAAGAAGCCGATACCCCATATGTGGGGGAAAACCACTGTTTGGGCACACGGCAGGGCTCAGAAGGGAAGGAGCGCCATTTGACTTCTTGAATGTAAAATTTGCTTGAATAATTTGCGGATGCCATGTCGGGTTTGGAGAGTCACTGATGTGCCTAAACAGTGGAAGCCCCCCACAAGTGACCCCATTTTGGAAACTAGACCCCTCAAGGAACTTCTCTAGATGTGTGATGAGCACTCTTAAAAATAAAGAAATCACTTTTTAGGAAAATGAAAAAATCACTTTTTCCACAAAAATGATGTTTTAGCCCCAAATGTTTTTATTTTCACAAGGGTAAGAGGAGAAAATGGACCGTAAAAACTGTTGTGCAATTTCTCCTGAGTACAGCGATACCCCATATATGGGGAAAATACACTGTTTAAGCGCACGGTAGGGTTCAGAAGGGAAGGAGCATGGTGTGACTTTTTGAACACAAAATTGGCTGGAATCGAGAGCGTATGCCATGTCACGTTTGGAGAGCCCCTGATGTGCCTAAACAGCGGAAACCCCCCACAAATGACCCTATTTTAGAAACTAGACCCCTCAAGGATTTTATCAAGGGTTATAGTGAACATTTTGAACCCAGAGGTACGACACAGAATTTGATACCCATTAGGTCATCATATTGAATAAGTTGTCATTAGTATTGAGCGCATGTGCTTGCTACTTGAGTTTGCATCGGGTAAGCACCATGTATTGCGGGTGCACGAGTGACATGCTCGAGTCCCCGCCCCTCATGTTTCATGGTTGTTAGACACCCAAAAAAAAAACATGCGGGGATCGCTCGTGCATGGCAGGCAATCCCTTCAAGTTTTTTTGGCTGTATAACAGCCGCAAAACATATGGGGTGGAGACTCGAGCATGTCACTCGAGCATCTGCAATTCTCGGTGTATACCCGAGCACCCGATGCGAACTCAAGTAGCAAGCAGTTGCTCTCAACACTAGTCGCCATATGGTCATCATTTTTTTTTTTTTTTTTAACTTTTGATAAAATCCTAACCCCAACCCTATCTCCAACCCTAACTACTAGCACAACCCTAAAAGTAACACAACCCTAACCTTAGCACAACCCTAATCCTAGTACAACCCTAAGCCTAGAGGTTTTTTTAACACCTTTCCTTGTGATTAGACGACTTTATTCTTTCGGTCAGTGCAATTACAGCAATACCAGATTCATATCGGGTTTTTATGTTTGGCAGATGTCACACACTAAAATACACTTTTTTTTGCAAAGGCTAGTTTTTGCAATCATTTTTCCATATTTTGACCGACAGTCATGTAAGGGCTTGTTTTTTGCGGGACAAGTTGACGTTTTTATTGGTACCATTATCGGGCAAATTACATTTTTTATCGCTTTGTTTTTTATGCAGTTCCGCGTGTGGTAAAATTGATAAGGCAGCGATATTCTTCGGGTACGACATTTATATAGTTTTTTTCATGTTTTGTCACTTTTACACAATAAAAAATATTTTATAGAAAAAAAATTTTTTTTGCATCGCTTTATTCTGAGAGCAGTAACTTTTAGATTTTTTCGCTGATGGAGCTGTATGGCAGCTTATTTTTTTGCAGGACAAGATGACATTTTCAGTGGTACTATTTTTATTTACATTCGTCTTTTTGATCACTTTTTTTTGTTTGGCTGTATGATGATAAAGCATAGTTTTTTGATTAGTTTTTTATTTATTTTTTTTACTGTGTTCACTAAAGGGGTTAAATAGAGGGATAGTTTTATAGGACAGGTCTTTCCGGGCGCCGCAATACCAAATATGTGTACTTCTAATATATATATATATATTTTCATAATAATATTTATTTATGGGTACAGAATATTTTTATTTTTTTGGATTTTTTCTTTTTTTTTAAATATTTTTACTATTTTTTTTTTCACTTTCTGATAACTCTTTTACACTTTGTCCCACTATGGGACTTTCATTTTTTTGCAGACCGATCACTTTTAAAGCATAGGGATGCAGTAGCATCCTTGTGCTATGCAGGCTGTCAGCCCTGCACTGGCACAAGTTAGATAAATCGTGCATTGCACAAGCTCTACCTATCTTCCTGATGCCTGGTGACCCAGATGTTGTCATGGTATTCAAGGTTAGAGGGGCGCTCTTAACTCTGCTTGCCCCGGAAATGCACAGCCTCTGTGCGGGCGCGATCACATTGTGCGTAATCGTAGGTACCTGGTCCATAAGTACCAGGGCGCAGGGACGTACTATTACTGACAATGTCAGAAAGGGGTTAAAGTGCATTTACTCCTCGCAAACGCACCCAAAAACACATCTATATCATAAATAATTTTAAAAAATGACGCGGGGTCCCCCCTACTTTTGATAACCAGCCTAGGTAAAGGAGACAGGTGCGGGCTTATATTATCAAGCTGGGAAGATCCATGGATATTGGCCCTTTCCCAGCCCAAAAATGAAAGCTCTCAGCCGCCCCAGAATTGACGCATCCATGAGATGCGCCAATTTGGGCACTTTGCCGACTCTTCCCGATTACCCTGGTGCGGTGTCAATTGGGGTAATAGTTTATGGGGTGGATGTCAGCTTTGTAATGTCAGTGAGCAACAAGCCTAATGGTTATTAATGGAGAGTTGTCTATCAGACACCCCCATTACTAATCCAGTAGTCATAAAAAAAACCACAGGAAAAAATCGTTTATTTTAAAAAAACACTCCCACACACCTTGCTCGCCAATTTATTAAAAAGCAAACAAATCAACATGAAGATCCGACGTAATCCAGCCACTTAGAAGTAGTCCAAAAATGGGAACCTGAAAGACATAAAAAGAGAGTTAACTAAATGAAAACAAGAAACATTCCCTCATTCACCAATTTATTATTAATAATAATTCCTGCAGCTGTGATGTGACCCATTGGGGTTCCCACGACGTCTCGCGATTCTGTACAGCAACCTTTGGTGCGTCATTCTGAGAACGACAATTCACAGATCACTCCTGGTCATGTCTCACGAGCGATGACATCAGTAACTTAGTAACGTCATCGTTCGTGAGGGACCTATGAAGGGACCTATTAGCACATTCCAATAAAATGAATGAAAATTATTGCGTGAACTGTTGTTGTTAAACTTTTTATTGGTACTGTACATGAGCATCTCTTTATAGGGAACCCCTTCGGTGCTGTTACTTTTTCTTCACTTTGTAACTTATTACGCAAGGGACTATCCTCTTTTTTTCATATATCGTAAAGTTCTAGATGTAAAATTTCCTTAGTTCATGTCTGTGCATGTGAATGGTTAAAGTGGATCTGTCGCCAAATTTCACAATCCTTCCTGCACTGCTACTGGTGGCATCTCACACGGCTAAATGCATGCGGATATATTGTCCTCTATTTGCTTCTTCTTGAACATTGGTTTGTGGTTGTTTTCCCTATGATCAGAATGCACCTTGGTGTTTCTAGGTTCTCCACTGATGTAATATATTTTTTTTGTTCCTTAAAGGGAACCTGTGACGTGAAAAAAAGCTATTTATCTGCAGATATGGGGTTAATCTGCAGAGTAATAGCATCCTGAACCTGCACTGCACTTAGACCCCCGCTCTCAGGAGGAAATGAACTTTATTCCTCCTGGTAGTGTTCTGGGTTCAGTCACCGGGATGGTGCCAGTGTGGTTCAGTCACCGCTCTGTGTATAGAGAGGGCAGCTGTAACCGCATCCCCGGCTCTGAGTAATGCTGAGCTGCTTTCAGTCAGTGCCAGTGATGTGGTTACCGCCACCGCTCACTATACAGAGTGGTGACTGAACCTACACCTGTACCACTCCCGAGATGGAAACCCAATGGATGCCGGGAGAAATAAAGTTCATTTCCTCCCAACAGCAGGGGATTAAGTGTCGGCGCCGGGCGGGTTCAGAATAGTATTAACCTAGAGATTATCCCCATATGTGCAGGCTAATTTCGTTTTTTCACATGACAAATTCCCTTCAAGTAAAGAAGCTTTTTTTATTGTAGTTATTATTTCTTACAAGCATGTAGTAATGTCTTTTTTTGTTTTGTTTTGTTTTTTAAATCTGCAGTGCAAGCGGACCTTCAGACCGCACCTATTATAGCGGTAAGACATTTTATGAAAATTCAGATGGTATAATGAAATATGTGACTTTATATTTTATTCCAAAATTTTTATAGGTTTTATTAAAGGTACGGAAAGTATTCAGACCCCTTTAAATTTTTCACTCTTTGTTTCATTGTAGCCATTTGGTAAATTCTAAAAAGTTAATTTTTTTTCTCATTAAAGTACACTCTACACCCCATCTTGACTGAACATAAACAGAAATGCAGAAATTTTTGCAAATTTATTAAAAAAGAAAAACTGAAATATTACATGGTCATAAGTATTCAGACCCTTTGCTCAGTATTGAGTAGAAAGACCCTTTTGAGCTGGTACTGCCATGAGTCTTCTTGGGAATAATGCAACAAGTTTTTCACACCTGGATTTGGGGATCCTCTGCCAATCTTCCTTGCAGATCCTCTCCAGTTCCGTCAGGTTGGATGGTGAACGTTGGTGGACAGCCATTTTCAGGTCACTCCAGAGATGCTCAATTGGGTTTAGGTCAGGCATCTGGCTAGGCCAGTCAAGAATGGTCACAGATTTGTTCTGAAGCCTCTCCTTTGTTATTTTAGCTGTGTGCTTAGGGCCATTGTGTTGTTGGAAGGTGAACCTTCAGCCAAGTCTTAGGTCCATAGCATGATGATGCCACCACCATGTTTCACAGTTGGGATTGTATTGGGCAGGTGATGAGTAGTGCCTGGTTTTCTGCACACACACCGCTTAGAATTACCACCAAAAAGTTCTATCTTTGTCTCATCAGACCAGAGAATCTTATTTCTCATAGTCTAGGAGTCCTTCATGTGTTTTTGAGCAAACTTTATGCTGGCTTTAATATGTCTTGCACTGAGCAGAGGTTTCCTTCGGGCCACTCTGCCATAAAGGCCTGACTGGTGGAGAGCTGCAGTGATAGTTGACTTTGGAACTTTCTCCCATCTCCCTACTGCATCTCTGGAGCTCAGCCACAGTGATCTTGGGGTTCCTCTTTATCTCTCTCACCAAGGCTCTTCTCCCACGATTGCTCAGTTTGGCTGGACGGCCAGGTCTAGGAAGACTTCTGGTGGTCCCAAACTTCTTCCATTTAAGGATTATGGAGGCCACTGTGCTCTTAGGAACCTTGAGTAATGCAGACATTCTTTTGTAATCTTGGCCAGATCTATGCCTTGCCTCAATTCTGTCTCTGAGCTCCTTGGGCAGTTTCTTTGAGCTCATGATTCTCATTTGGTCTGACATGTACTTTGAGCTGTAAGATCTTGTGTGTACCTTTCCAAATCAAGTCCTATCAGTTTAATTAAACACAGCTGGAATCCAATGAAGGAGTAGAACCATCTCAAGGAGGATCACAAGGAAATGGACAGCATGTGACTTAAATAAGAGTGTCTGAGAAAAGGGTCTGAATACTTATGACCATGTGATATTTCAGTTTTTCTTTTTTAATAAATTTGCAAAAATTGGAGTTGGGGAACACTTTTTTAGTGTGTGACAGCAGCCAAACATAAAAATCCGATATACAGTGGCTTGCAAAAGTATTCACCCCCTTCGCAGTTTTTGTGTTTTTCTACCTTACAACCTGGAATTTAATTGTTTTTTAAAGGCTTTGCATGAGATCATGTAAAGAACATGCCTACAGCTCTGAACATTTGGTTTTATTTTTGTTGTGAAGCAAACAACAAATAGGACAAAATACCTGAAAACTTCAATGCGCATAACTATTCACCCGTCTAAAGTCAGTACTTAGTAGAAGCTCCTTTTGTAGCAATTGCAGCTGAAGGTCGTTTTGGGTTAGTCTCTATGAGCTTTCTACCTCTTGCCACTGGGATTTTTGGCCATTCTTCAAGGCCAAACTGCTCCATCTCCTTCAAGTTAGATGATTTCCTCTGGTGAACAGCAATCTTCAAGTCTGACTACAGATTCTCAGTTGGATTACAATCTGGGCTTTATCACTACAAAACATTTAGGCTATGTGCCCACGATGCAGAAATACTCCGGATTTTTCCTGAGCGTTTCTGCATCTCCCTTGCAGAAAAAACGCATGCGGATTGTACATGCGTTTTTACTGCCAGGGACATGCGGATGTGAAGCGTTCTTCACATGCATTTCTGCATGCGGATTGACAAGCGCTTTCCAAGCGATTTTAGCATCACTTGGAAAGTGCTTGACAACTTCGTCACACTATATAAATCCATGTGTGTTATATAGTGTGACCTTAAAGAATGTTTAAAAATAAAAAAATTAATCTATACTTACCTTCCGATGGCCCCCGAAGTCTTGCTTCGCTCCATTCTCCCTTGCCGGCAGCTCGCGGTACACTGCACTGAAGGACCTGCCATCACATGACTATGATGTCAGCGCAGGTCCTTCAGTCCATCGCAAACTGCCGGCATGGGAGGATGAGCGCAGCGGGGGCCGTCAGAAGGTAAATATAATATTTATTTTTTATTTTATTCTTTTTTTTACAGGTTCTATGGTACCCTGGTCCGGAGGAGAGTCTCCTGTCCTCCACACCCGGGTACCATCCGCACATTGAAACACTTGGATTCCGCATATACAGATGCAGTGATGCGTAATCCATGCAAGTCAACGGCGGCGAAAAAAATAATTGGTAGTGCTGCGTTTTTTTCCGCAATGATAACCCGCAGCGGAAATTTCCGCAGCATGTGCACAGCACATGCGGATTATCATTGGGGACCATGGCTGGCCTTCTACCATTCGTTTCTGCAGCATTTTTGCCGCTGCGGAAACGCTTAAAAAAACCGCATCGTGGGCACACAGCCTTACACTTTTTCCCTTAAACCACTCGAGTGTTGCTTTAGCAGTATGCTTTGGATCATTGTCTTGTTGGAAGGTGAACCACTGTCCCAGTCTCAAATCACTGACAGACTGAAACAGGTTTTGCTCAGAAAGATCCATGTTTTTCGCAGGATCCATCTTTTCCTGGACTTGAACAATTTCCCCTATCCCTGCTGCCGAAAAACATCCCCATAGTATGATGCTAACACCACCATGTTTCACTGTGGGGATAGTGTTCTTGGGGTGATGAGTTGTGTTGGTTTGGCACCAGACATAGCGTTTACTTTGGTGGCAAGAAAGTTCAATTTTGGTCTCATCTGACCACATCGCCTTCCTCCACACCTTTGAGGAGACTCCCACATGTATTTTGGGAAACTCAAAATACCTTACAATTTTTGTAAGTAAAGGCTTTTTTTCTTGTTCAATTATGTTTATTGGTATTTTAAAACATTTTAAAGGGAGAAATGCACACACAATATAAGCCTAAAGGTTGGCGGAGAGTAGGGGAGGTAGGAAAGCTAGGGGGAAGGAAGGGTAAGTAAAAGGTAATTCCTTTTGAAAATATGGAAAAGAGAGGCAAGTGTACAAAAAGCTGTCTTTGAATTTTACATGTAACTTGCACTTGTTAAAATTATAGCTTATTCCTTATGAATTAATTGCTGAAAAAAGAAAGACAGAAATATTAGTAAGACACATATAGTACATTAAAAGTAGCTTAATGATATATGTGGACACTTGCCGGGGATCAAGATGTTCTCCATCGACCTGGGGGGAAGGAGTTTGATTTAAGTTTCCATTCAGTCAGAGTGAAGTATGAATAGAAGTTCGCTGACCTAATGCAAATATTGAAGATTGTTTCAATTGGAAGATGGAAAAAAAAGGATTATGATCTTTTTATAATCTGGTTCTTGAAGATAGATTGTAATTCTATGGTAATAGTCCAAAATGGAA